>NW_005871162.1:178670-419858 GCF_000147115.1 Myotis lucifugus | reverse complement strand
GCGAGCTGTGGCTGCTGGCCCCTATTGCCCCTCAGGGCTTCTCCACCTCCCCCTGCTCCTGAGGGGCAATTGGGGCTGGCAGCTGCCACTCATACCCACTGCCTGTGATGGCCCCGGTCACACCCACTGCCGGCACCGGAGCTGCTGCTCGCACCCTCAGTTGGCACCAGAGCTGCCACTCACACCCCCTGCCAGTGGCCGGCACCAGTCCTGATCACTCGGCGCCATCAGCGGGTGCGAGCAGTGGCTGACAGCCCAGATCGCCCCTGAGGGCCTCTCCCCCTCCTCCTGCTCCTGTGGGCCGCTTGCACCTGCTGCTGGGGCCGGCCCAAATAGCTCCGCGTCATCAGCGGATACAAACAGGGCTGGCGTTATCGTCAGCACCTGGGAGTAGAGGCGGAAGACAGGGGACCAGGGGTAGAGTTGGGGAGGGGGGCGCGGCAGGAGGGGCTGGGCAGAGGATGGGCCGAGACCCGCCCCTATGCCCACTGCAGCCTCGCGGCCCACAGTTCCTTTCAAGGTGCACGAATTCGTGCACTGGGCCCCTAGTAATAAATAATGTGACAAACACTAAGCCATAAAAAGTCAATCAGTGGTAAATGCTACAAAGAAATAATACAGTATAATATGACAGAAGGTCACTTAGCAGAATGGGAGAAGGTGATAGGTCATGGTGCTTAGAAAAGACTTCTGAGCAAAGACCTGAAATGAAGAGAAAGAGCCATCTATGGCAAGATTGGAAGAACAATTTTCTGAGCTAAGTGAATAGCATGTACAGTTCCTGAGACAGGAATGAGCTAGTCTGTTGGAGAAATAACAAGAAGGCAATTGTCTCTGGAGTGTCTGGAATGAGAAAAAGGTGGTAGATGATGAATCCAGAGAGAAGTGTGGGAACAGATCCTATAGGGCCTCATGGTAAGAAACTTGGATTTTACTTTTACATAATGAAAATCTGTAGGGAGATTTTAAGGAAAGAATGACACATTCCTATTCATTTTAAATTACACTGAACCCATAATTACATATGAGATAAGTGCTAGTAAAACAAGGTTCAGTGTCAAATGGCACAGTCAGGGCTAAGGAAGGGCTGCAATCACCCATAGTAAAGGGTCCATTTGCTGTGGTCCTAAAACTGGAGATCTACCAATGGAGACAGATGGGGAGAGGCTTGCTCCTTCCTACAGAGAAATTCAAAAGGCCGTTATAGCTCCAACTGCCCAACTTCTAGGGCCCAGAAAGGTTTTTATATCTTCTTGGGTCTTTTGATTCTAATATATTACAAGCAAATAATAACACCTAATTATTTGTTGACAAGTGACTACAGAGGGATTAACTAAAGGTCTCCTATTTGGCTTGAGAAGCAGGGGTTAGTTTTTAAATAAAGCTAGTTGGGAACATTTCTACAACTGGACTTAAAAGACAATTACTCCTACTAACCTTTCTTACAACTGCCATTTTTTTCTACCTCTATCCACAAATCATAGATGTATATTTTCTTCCAGTTTTAGTGATAAATTTTTAAAAACATACTTATCAACTATCTGCTCATTTTACACATGCAGGAAGTCTCCCCACATGTGCAAATAAAATTTAGAGCATCCTTCTGGCTCAGTATTGAACAGTCAGCAGCCACCAAAACAATGCACAGATGAGAAGTTTGAGTTACTTAGATTCATATGTGCACATATTGTGTGTAAATATATGCCACTGTTGTATGCAGTAAATGGTTGCCTACTGGTCTGGAAGTAAAAAATCATTTTCCTTCCAAATGAAGATCTAGCTGAAACTCAAGTAACTTAGCACCAAAGATTAAAGCAACTTTAGCATCTGAAAGCAGTTACAAGGCCCCTTAACTTGCATTATTTTATACCCAGCACCACACACTTGAGCACTTGATATATACTTTTTTATTTTTAGATTATGATAACAGATATTATTTAGCCACTTAATAAACAAACATTTCAGGAGATATAAAAAATGGATAAATAGACATTCACTATACTACTGTCCAAATAGGAAAAAAGGACTTAAAATACTAAAAATGACAACAACCGCACACATGGAAGTGCAGTGCTAACTGATACCTGCAATGTACTATAATAACATTGGAAATCTCAACCTTGGGGGGGTGGGGAGTGAAGTGTGGGTAGCTTTCCAGAAGAAACTGGCAACAAAGCTGATTCTTAAAGAATAATTAAGAGGACAAAATAGAGTGACTGTAGAAGTTTTTGAGAGCCTAGATGATCTGATAAAAACAATTTGAATCATTAGTAACTACCTACTCTAAACCCAATTATTGCTTAAATTACTATTAGGACAAAAATAATTGTAGGATGTTGTCCTTGACTAATTGACACCTCACAATCTATTTAGGGAGGTAAGTGCATATCCAAAACAAAATGTTAATAGTACATAGTAAAGTGTACACTGCAATGCATATGCAATGCATTCATTTGTTCATTCAACAAATATTTATTTTCTATCAAGTATGGACCACATACTGCTCTAGAATTGGAGATATGGCAATGGACAAACACAAGGTCACTGGCCTCATAGAGGTCACATTTTAGTGGATACTAGTATGGGTTAATAAATGTTTTTGAAAAGATCTTCATCATTAATATGTTTCAGGTAATAACATGCTAAATCCTAATTTTCTGAAGCAAAGAATACAATACACAAGTAGAGGTTATTATTAAGTCAAAAAATGCTGTCAAAAAAAATTAGCCAAGCATTCCAGTAAAAGCTTTTATTAAAATAGTCTGAATGGCAATTCATAACTACATTTTTCAGAAATAATAATCAATTCATCAATTTTTAGGCAGTGTGAAGTATTTATAGTAAATAGAACCTTATCTTCTAGGTCATGAATCTCACTTAATGTATTTATACTTTCAACCAAAAAGAAAGATATCCTTTGGCAAAAGCAAAGCATACTTTCTAAGCATTCCTCCAAATTCTGGAACATACCTGTATTTTTAATCTTAATATTATAAATATTCATGTTGTGAACTTTTGGATATCGGAGAAAGATAATAATAGTTAAAAAAGTATAAGATGTGGAAAAAACATTAAACATTAGACATTTCTCTGCTATAGAAAGGTTGAAAGGAATCACAAAAAAAGTGGCAAAGACACAAAGGCCACTTGTACTTATTGTTGCTATCCCGATATCTGATCATTCTCAGGTATTGAGTGTGGTTTGCTACTAATTCTGAAAAGAGCTATATGAAAGAGGAGAGTCAACCCTAGACATATAACCCAAGTGTTTCACCCAATAAAATGGTGATTTAAATTTTTTTTAATTTATTGATTTTAGAGAGAGAGGAACCAAGAGAGAGAAATATCAATTTGCTGTTCCATTTATTTAAGCATTCATTGCCTGTTTCTTGTATGGAGATCAAACTCACAACTTTGATGTGTCAGGATTATGCTTTAACCAACTGAGCTACCAGACCAGGGCTAACATGGTGATTTTTGAGCATATTATTTATTGTTCTTCCCCATCTGACAAATAAGAACAATGCTATTAACCTACCTCATATTGGTGTTAATCAACAAGTTACCACAGAGAGTTGATCTCTGTGATTGAATTCATCACATCAAGAACCAGTGCCATGACAGTTAACAGTTCCAGCACTTACAGTGACCACACATCCTTTCCCCTTGCATACCTTGCTCCTCATCTTGTTTAGTTGCAAGACCAAAAGCATTGAGGAATGAGATTTGAGAGTGTATCAGGGGTGACTTCTAGTGACAGCCAGTGTCTTGAGAAGAACATTTAAAAGAATCCATTCTATCAAACTGCAAGGAAGGTACACCTAGATTAACATAAATTATCATCTAGCTGCATCTAGCACTGATAACAGATTCTACATCAAACACTTTCCTGAGAGTGATTCCATGAGCTGCATAATAATCACAGTGCTTTGATTAATTGTTTTGTTGAATAAATGGACGAATTAATTGCACTTAAATACAGATAGTCCCAGTTTCTGCAGTGTATTGCTTCTTATCCTAACTTGGAATCAAAATAGTAGTACAAATTCTAGTACTAAGCATACCAAATGGTTACAGTAAAAAGATTTCCATTTGAATTATCAAAATAAATACATTACATGAAATTTGGAACTTGACGTGTCGAAAACCTCTAATTAAGGGAAACTTATGAGAGCCTTTAGCAAGTTCTTGGCTGCATGCAATTATTTGGTTTCTTAATCCTCAGACCAATTACATTAACAATGACAAAAGATATGCAAATTTAAACAGACAATAGTCAAGCTGCTCTGACTCATACCAACAGGGATGTTTTTAGCATATATTCAGCTTGATGCACACTAGCAACATTTAGTGTGATAGTTATGCTTGGCTACAATCTGAAAACTATACAATAATCACTGACCAAGAACAATACAAACAAAAATCAAATTTATTTCACACAATAAGTTAACATCTGAAACATGTGAATGATTCAAGCCCAGTAGAATCATGTGTTTACCCTGTCACTGATGAATAATTGCATAGCAACAAAAATATGCATAAATAGGTTTAATTTACCATTTAATTGTATGTTTTAAGTAAACAAAATATTATATTTTTGGTAGAATAGCTCACTCAAGACAATCTGGGACTAACCTTCCTTCCCTAACCCCCTCAAAGAATCCAAGCTAATTTAAAATGATTGAATTGTCATTAAAAACTATATGGAAAGTATACTGAGAATAGTAATAAGCAATTCAATCAAATTCATTTTTTTGTTATGAAAATAATTTTTTCCAAAGAAAAAACAGATATCCTATTACGAATGGCTGTTGAAATTTAAGTTACAATTACCAAAAGAGTACAGAATTCTGTTTGTTTCCTATTCTTCTGCCTATTTATCCATTTTTATTTTATTTTTTTTTACCTGTAGTCCACAATAGAAAGATTAACTACAATTTTGGGTTTGGAAACTCTAAAACTACAAAGTTTCAGTTAACTTGTCAAATAAAATAAACTAAGTGATCTTAGTTCAGTCCCTAGTGGACAAAAGTAGAATAACTATTGCTTGGCATGATTCAGCAAGAGGTGATCTGAGTGAGTGTGACCACACAGGAACAAAAAAGAGAATTTATCCTTTCCCTATCTTTTATCTTCTTAAAAGGTTTGCTCTGTTAATTGACTAACTTAAAGAAGACCGGATGGGTTGCATTCCTATATATATGCACTAAGTAGATTTTTTGCAAAGATCCCTGGGGGGTGGAGGGGAGGCATTTCACAAATAGGGATATTTGCCCCCTTATAGTAACACAGTTGAATGCACTTGTTATCTGCTGCTTGCCTGTTACACAATTAACAGCAAAGAGAGGATGAACTGCAGAAACTGTTTCATATTTTAACAGGCATATTTTCAATTAAAAAATTTAAATTGCATATAGTGAAATACTGAATAAAATATTCCATTTAATTTCTATAAACTGGGATTATATGCATATTCAATATTAATATTCATCTGGATACCTATAATCCCACATAGTACTGTCTGAACTACCATATCCTGAAGAGAAAAAAAGGCAACTCAGGGATATAGCCAAGATATAGCCTAGCCTACATGTTATGTCCAGCCCAAATCTGCAGGTGCACGTCTTTGGGAATAACCACCACCGGCTCTATTTCTCCTTTCCTAGTAGGCAAACAGCCTCTTCCTGATGCAGTCACATTAAAAGGTCTCCTCCTGATCTTTCTCCTTCAAAGACTGAAGAAAATATGACAGAAATAAAGAAAAATCAGTCCTCTACTATTCTACTACTTGCTGAAATTTAGTTTCCTTTACAAACTTATACAATTTCTCCAACCAAATATCACACTTTATATTTAACCTCATTTCATGTTAACTTTACTAGTGGTTGAAAAATAAGTATTTAGTGATAATTTCCCATCCTGGCTGCATAACATTTCCTGCTCTAAAATCTATTTGATCCTAAATTAGTAATATCCTGATTATTTTCTTTTTTGCCAACTTGCTCAAAATGTAAAAATGTACTTTCTTTTTTTTTAAATTGGGTTTTGACAGTCAGAAAACTCAAGCTAAATTTTAAGTAAGAGAAAAAAAGAGATGTCACAAAACATGCCATGGCTAGGCACACAAATGGGGTTCCGTCAGACCTTCCTAAGCTAGCACAAACCTAAAAACCTTGGCTCACCCGTGGAGTCCCAGGGAGAAAGCCCTCTTGCATATGCAAACACTGCCCCCCTGGAGCAAAAGGTAAACACACAAATCCTCCCCTAAGGATCTCTAAGTTTGCTACAGCACAAGAACGGGAAAAGGCTCCGTGCAATTAGAAACCGAAAGCAACCACTTACTTTTTGCAGCCACTGAGTATAGTTTTCCAGCACATGCTCCAGATGTTGAAGTTTCTGGGAAGAGAAATCCGGTTCCACGTGCGGAGCATCTCTCTGCAGAGCGTTTGTGTTGTACTGGTCTGTCCTACTCTCACGACAGTTCCCGTCATGTTCTGGAAGAATGAAAGTGTAGGCACATTGCCCATATTGAATCCGGCTATATCTTCTCCCACCGTTTTCTGGACTTCGGCGCTGGTTGCTGCACCCTACGTGAGTCAGAATGGCAGCGAGGAAAGCTAAGGAAAGGAAAACTGTCATTGTACTGCCAGCACTCTCTCTCCGTGCCTCTCGCAAAACTTGCTCCTTTCTTCTGACCTTTAAATTACTTCTTTATTTCAGGTAAAACTGCTTGTCTCTGACTTTTTCCTGTTCAAAAAAAGCTTTTGAAGAAGAATCACAGAAAACTAGCCATTTGTTAGCTTTGTTCTAAAATGTTATTTTTTTTATTTCACTGTAATGATAGTTTCCTTAGTTAAAACTTGAGATATTTATTGCATAGTAGCTGAGATTTATTGTTTCCTCTCTGTGTAACCGTTCAGCGTGGAGCCTGCCTGAGTCAGCTGCGTGTACATATTCTAGACCCTTTCCTCTACCCTATCTGCTGCAGATCTGCTATTTTCTCCCAGACCTCAGTGAGTTTTATTAAGGTTGAACATCCAAGCCAAGCTGGAAGCAGGCAGCCTTTCACAAGATGACTTGACAGGAATGCATGAGGGTGCCCCTTTGCAAGGATTGCTGAAGGCTTGGAGTAGCAGGATCATCTTACAAATTGGCTAGATGCGCATGACCTCGATCATGTATGGCCCTCCCACCCCTTCCGCAGACAATTGTCTGGAGCCTTTAGCAGACTCATGGCAAATCAATAAATAGAGCAGTCCACCTTAATACATTTTTAGTGTGCATGCTGACCTACTAACTAGCAAACTAGCAGAATGTTTTTAAGTGTCTATTGAATTGGAAAACCCTAAGAAGAAAATTGGCATAGTGTCCAGTGAAATTATTTATTATTTATGAATGATAAATCTGTATAATTATTAATTTTTAAAAATTTTATTCTTGATCCTGGAGAAAAAGATTAAAAACCATTTTTGAAGATGATATTCTTTTACTGTATTCACTTAGACTTCTAGGAGTTGGAGAAAATTATCAAATCAGCAAAAATATTTTACAACTTATCACTCAGAGGAATATAGCATGTGCATATTAAGTAGAATAATATGAGTACTTTCTGTGATACGGATTTTAAATGAAACTAGTTCCTGATTAGAATGCAGCCCTGGGTGCTCTGTGTATATAAATTGAGCAACTTCTTTTCAAAAACAGTATGGTTACAATTTAAGACAGTGGCCTGAGAATTATTAATTCCTGTGGTATATCCTAATCATATATTTCACAAGGATCTCTTTGGAGTTGCTATGGCTATCTTTATTACTGGTACAGAAGTTCCACATAAATTCTCCTGTGGCTGCATAGACACACTATCTGAGAAAAAAAGCATGTATCAGGTGTGCCGATGGGCTATATGGGAGAAATCTCTGAGCTTCTTCTATTAAGTAAAGAACAAACATTATCAGAGGGTGATTTCCCAAACCTAGGGTGTACACATTTGAACAAAGGGATCAGTAAAACATAAAAAAAAGGTGATAATTATAGAATTAAGGTTACAGCACTGAGATCTTTACTGTGTGCAGAAAACATGAATTATGAACAGTGGCTTTCATCAAGAACTGGGAGGGATTTTATGGAATGGAGTTTCTCAACTGCAGTCATGATGTGAAAACAGAAGCCACAGATGTTGACTCATGTCCTAGAAAGGTGGGGGGTTAGGGGTTAGAGATTGGCATGCTGGGAGAAGTTAGAGGAGAGAGCAAAACACATTCCAGAAAGAATGTGATTTACTAGTACTTGGAAGAAATAAAATGTGCTGAGATGTATCAGTCCTTTCCACACCAAAAAAAACAAGTTTCTGATCTGACAGATATGGAAGCACGTAATACCAAACATAGAAATAAAGTCTTTGAACAGCTTTTGCAGTTTCATCCTGACATTGTATGTCTCCTGTTGCTGATATGCCACTCACTTGTAATAATAATAATGACATTTATTAAGAGGTTACTATTTTCCAGGCTTGTGCTAAGCACTCCTTACACAAAATCTCATTTAATTATCCCAACAAACCTAAGACATGAATAATAAGCTAAACCCCATTTTACTGCTGGGAAAACTGAGTCATAGAAAGGCTAACTGGTTATAACTCACATAACTAGTAAGCCAGGGTTCCAAGCCTAGTCTTCTAACCTCCTAGCCAGCCAAAAAGTTTCCAAAAGGGCTCCAGGCCGCATCGATTCACAGTTCTAAAGCAGGTTACCTGACGGAACTTAGGAAAAAAAGAACTGATTAAAAACCAGTTTCTGATGCTAAAGTGATTTAATCCTTTCTCTGTACCCAAAAACACAGGGGGGAAAAAAGTGACAGGTAACCCATATCATCAAGTTTTTAAGGACCCACAAGGATGAAGCAGACTGGCAAAGCACAGATTTGACTAAGAACACTTCCTAGCACTGCTTGCTTTGAAAATTGTCCCTGAAAAAAAGAAAGTCCAAAACCAACACCTATAAGTGCTTTGTTAAGAACTAAATATAGCTGACAATCGGCAGAAGACACCCATATTGAAGTGCTCCTGTTTTTTTAACAGCGAGATTGTTAAACACCTGTTCCTATGTTTGTGTGTGTATCTACGTGTGCTTTGTTCATATAAACTTTTCCAATCTATAAAATAAAAAGGAATGCACAATTCCTGAGTGAAGAGTAGACAAACTAAGATAGAGAAGCCAGAAGTACAAATACAAAAGGGAGAGGGGACATAGACACAGTGAGAGAAAGAGATAGAGACTGACTGATTTCTTTTCCAGAAAAACAAAAAAACATGACATTGAAAGTGTCAATCTAGGGGAAAAAAGTTTCAAAATACAGGGACATGCAGAATGCACTCATGTGCTTTGGGACTCCATCTGAAGAGACACTGGGTGCATCTGAAAATCCTAATGATATGCTAAAGACTATTTGCTTTCAGTGACCTGAACCTAACCAATAGCAATATGTTACTGTTGTTGGTGATTATTAAATGGTACAGTTTAAAATGGTACAGTTTAGGAGAGTTTAGAATTTTGGAAGTAATATGAAGAACAAGCCATACTTATTTATTTTTTAAGTTCCTCTACCACACCACCAAAAAAGGTTTAAAAAATGTTCTAGAGAACTAAATAATTCTATTCAGTTGTATACTGAGGGAGCTTGATTTTGAAAGCTTTGCATTTTACTTGCATTAGCAGAGCTCTGGAATAATGAGGTGTATGCTTTGAGATTCTGATCCTGGCTCTGGCCAATTAGTTCAGGTGATTAGAGCATCATTCCAATACACCAAGGTTGTGGGTTTGACCCCTCATCAGGGCATATACAAGAATCAATCAATGAATGCACAAATGACATTGATTGAACAACAATCAGTGGATAGAGTATTGGCCTGTGGACTGGTCAAGGGCACATGCCCGGGTTGCAGCCTTGATCCCCAGTAGGGGACGTACAGAAGGCAGCCAATCAATCAATGATTCTCTCTCAACATTAATGTTTCTCTCTCTCTCTCTCTCCCGATCCCTTCCTCTCTGACATCAATAAAAATATATTGAGAGGAAAAAAAAAAAGCAGCCATCCTTTTTTCCCCTCCTGTACTTATTTTTCTCAACTCTTATCTTTAGCCTAAGGTCTCTCAACCCTTAACCTTTAGCTCCACCATGGAGCTTTAAAAAAAACACACACACAAAAAAAAAAAAACCAAAAAAAAAAAAACCAGCTCAAAGAAAATCAGCCTTTTATCTTAAAACAAAGAGGTCTGGAATTCCAAGAAACTCACCCAAGTCCACTGGATGCAAAGTGAAGAGCTGGTGGGGCACAATGGGTCCCTGCTGGTACCTAGCACTGGTCCGGGTCTGCAAGGTGGTCCTGGGTGGAACCCGGCCACACAATCCGAGTCACAGCACCATAATGTTGGGACAGTGGGAACAACACCAGGTGTTAGAACAGTGGGATCAGACAGACATGGGTTCAACAACCTCGGTACTTGAGTTCTGGCTAGGAAAGAATTCAGAGCCAAGACTCAAACTATAAGATAACCTTTATTTAGAAAATCACAGAGGTAGAAGAAGTAATTTCTAGAAGAAAATAAGTTATAGAGACAAAGGAAGGATCTGAGGAGCTTGGGAGTGAATAGGGTAATGGTAATGCACCTGGGGGAGGAGGAGGAAGGGAAAGGCACTGGTGTGCTTCCAGGAGGGAGAGTGGGCTGGGTCTCCCATCCTAAGAGTGTTAAGGGTGGAGATTTAGGGGAGGTCCCAGAGGAAGATCTCCATAGATCTTTCCAGGTGGGTCCTTTCAGGGTCTAGGCCTCCACTGATTGATTGGTTGGCTCCAGGGCAGGGGTCATTATCCAATGCAGCTTGTCCTGAGGTCAGCCTGGGGGGTCCCTTGTCTGGTTTTGCTGCTTTTCTGGGCCTGGAGCTGAAATACAGCTGAGGCCTAGATGTTATCTCTAGGAAGAAAAGGTCAGGGGTCCAAATGATATGCTAGGGAGGAAAGGTTGCCCTAGGGGCAAGGTCCAACCCTTCAATTGTCCATTGCTAGGCACCTGGGGCTTTCTACCCTGGTGACCATCTGTATCTGGCCCATCTTCCTTGCTCTGCTCATGTCTGTCTAACTGACTACCACATCATAATCTTCAAAACAGCTAAAATTAAGCAGTATGGTTGTCTCAACTGCTAACCAACATCCAATCTGATTGTCCAGTTATACTTTGGATCCATTCTAAGTGTTTAGTTCTGTGCCATATCACCTGTTACAGATCTTATCACCCATGATCTAAAATAAAATTAGACAGTATAAAATAAAATAGTATTTATTTCTCAAAAATGCCATAAGGCACTCTCCTGGTATTCATATGACACCCTGTGATGGCAAAAGTGGTAACAAAGTGTCCTCTTCCCTTGCACACTGCACACAATGCTATTTCCCACATATTCTATAAATATATTCTTAGAATATTCCCTGTCTCCATCCTATGGTTATGCTCTAGTAGGAATCAAAGATATCAGCATGTCTATGGTCATTGTAGCTATGTATAAAAGGAGGGCAGTTGGAGGCAAAACCAAGACCCCTTCATCTAACTATGTAGGCAACAAAGGTATCCACACCAGATGGAAATACCATAGAGTGCTAAGGGAAAAGCAAGAAGATGGAGCCTATCACCTGGTGACTGACTGATAGCACTTCGTGAGGACATGGGAAATATTCACTGGGAACTCCCAAAACTGATACCTGCCCTTGAAAAACTTTGTAAAGAGCTGGTGACACGGCAATGTGTGGAGACATATAACTAGGTGACAAAAATAAAAATTATTATATAAATACTAGAGGCCCGATGCACGAAATGTGTTCAAGAGTAGGCCTTCCTTCCCCCGGCTGCCAGCACCGGCTTCCCTCTGGCACCCAGGACCCAGACTTCCCTTGCAGCCCTGGCTTCATCTGGAAGATCGTCTGGAAGGACCTCCGGTCTAATTTGCATATTATACTTTTATTATTATAGATTCCCCTGCCTTCTAATGAGAGAAACTCCTGGTAATTAGCAGGTGTCCTGCTTGCTATCAGTTTTTAATTATAGCTATGCAAGTTTTAAAAAAAGCTGAGACAGAACTCATTGTTCTACCTAAGGAAAAAAGTGAAGGGCCTCAAAGATTTGGAAAAGGAGGATTAGAGCTCGAGGAGGGTCAAAAGAGACAGGAAAGTTGTGGCTGTGTGGCTAGGAGAAACTTGTGAAGATATATCAAGCATGGAGGTTTGGAGTGAAATGGTGTTTCCTGTGAGATAAAATCCCTCTTGCTGGTTTTGTTTTGTTTTCAGTAAAATATATGCTTTGGGGCAAATAACTTCTTTAGAGTAATTGAGAAGAATTGTTGGTCTTTGCTCCAAACATGGGGACAGCTAATATCTGGGTTACACAGACTGTTAATGTGAATATAATTCAAGGTATTTATTCCACATTGGTCTTTCATATTAGATTAGCGCTTCTCTAGGACTTAGGACTGTCTGCCTGTCACTCTCTTCCTTTTCCTGGCACACAGGAGGCAACTGATAAATATATTTTCGACCCAGCTGCTGGTCTGACCGACTCATTCACTTTAATTTTTTATCTGAAGACATAGAAGCATCACACCCTTATCAAGCTTTTCATGTGCTGATACAGCTTAGACCCCAAGACTTCACATTCTGGAGAGTCACATGAGAGATTTAGAGATCAGAGATTCCAAGCAAATCCCAGAAGTGGCAGTGGTATGGTATCTAACACTCCCAGCTACCCATAGACATTGTCATGGTTGAAGAACCATTTAAGACACATCACAGAAATACCTTCTAGTGTGAGGTTACTTGTTAATTCTACAACACAGATAACTCTACAAGTACCCAAATCAAAAAAGAAAACAAACAGCTGGAGACTACCAAGCAGAAATACAGATGCCAACATTCCTCCTATATCAGAATAAAGAACGATTTCCACTGGAGACCCAATGAGATGAGATTTGATTAAGCGGAAAAGCATATAAACCATTTTGCATTCACTAAGTGTCTCCTTCTTTCTTCTTTTTCTCTACAGACATTTTGATTCATAGATTAGAAAAACAATGCAAAGGTCTCTTTGTCTCAACTTTTCAACTTCAGAAAGAACATGCATTTGAAAGGAATGGCTGGAATCAATATTTGATGAATTGTGCACTCAATAGCACTTGGATGGTGGCTAATCATTGTACCCAAAGCTGATACCTGCCCCTGACTAAGCAGTGACTAAAAGATCCACGACTTTTTGTTATTAGAGGATTCTGACAATATCTGCTCTTGAGGTATAAAAAAGGATCACTCACCAGCATTGCAAATTTAGATGACAATATGGAAATAAGATCCCTGAATTTTTCTAAAATCTGTCATTGTTTTTCAATCTTATTTTCATCTGTTAATGTAATCTTACTTTCTCTCCTTCTTGCCAGTTGGATGAACTGTTTTGTAGTGGTTAAGGTGGGAGACAGATTGCTTCATTTTTGTTTTTTGTTTATTTCTTGTTTATACTATTAAATAAGGTTGGATTACATTGGACAAAACATTTAATTATTCTAAGCTCAGTTTCCTCACCCATAAAGTAAGAATGATGATACACTGCCATTTTATAAGGGCAATGTGAAGATTAAATAAGATAATGGATATAAAATACCCAGCACAGTGTCTAGAGCAGCCGTTCTCAATCTGTGGGTTGCGACTCCTTTGGCAGTCGAACAACCCTTTCACAGGGGTCGCCTAAGACCATCCTGCATATCAGATATTTACATTACGATTCATAACAGTAGCAACATTACAGTTATGAAGTAGCAACGAAAATAATTTTATGGTTGGGTCACAACATGAGGAACTGTATTTAAAGGGCCAGAAGGTTGAGAACCACTGGTCTAGAGCAGTGGTTGGCAAACTGCGGCTCACGAGCCACATGTGGCTCTTTGGCCCTTTGAGTGTGGCCACGAAGTTTCAATCCCACTGTACGTGCGCGCCCGCACGTGGTATTCTGTGGAAGAGCCACATTCAAGGGGCCGCAGTTTGCCGACCACTGGTCTAGAGCATATCAAACAAAGCCTCTAAACATTTGTTCTTGTTTCTAAATGTGAGTTCTCCTTGTACTAAAAAATGGTCCTACTTTTATGACTATGTTTACCTAACTTGATTCATTATCATTTTTCCTCTTGTTTAAAATCACTTCTGAACCTCTTAAGAATCACAATATTTTAAAAGCACATTTAATATGGGAGGGAGACCATGTTTACAATGATAATTCACATAAACAGCTCTGGTGTCCTTGAGGGCATGGACTTCATTGTTCTCCTGACTGCAGCATCCCCAGCACCTGGGACAGTGAGTGGCTGACACATAATAGGTGCTCAATAAATAATATGTTGAATGAATGAAACAAATTGGAAACAATTTAGTAGGAATACACTACTTTACAGGGACATTTAGTAGGGCAGACAAACATATATTTGTTAGTGTAATGAGAATTTTATTCCCTGGAAACCATGGCAGCAATGTGGATGCCATTTATGGCTTGTCACCATGACTTGTTATCTGAGTCATTTCCGGGCAATTCAACTAAATGACCTTATTTTCAAGAGCTGCTTTTATGATTAGACATGTGGCATATATCGCCCTATTCTGTTTCCTGGGATGGGGAGATAGAATAGCAAGTGTTTGCCACTGATAAAATAAAAATGAATTTAAGGGCTTTACTATTAATCTTATAAGAAATATACAGCTTGACATGACTTGCATATAAGCAAAGGAAAACTTATTTTATTTACTTTTTCTCCAAAACTAATTTTTGTTTCCCCTCAGGCTCTAATCAGACTAGGAATTTCGCAATTAAATTAGAAAATAAATTCTACTGTTATAGAAAACATGTGAAAATATAATGGCTTTAACCAGGCTCTTAGTTCATAAATTCACAGGCAAAGACCAGTCTTTTCAATGGTAAACTTAAATGAAGTACCCATTAAGTCTGAAAAGTTTATACTTTTTCTTTTCACTAAATATGTGTCTGGGTTCTTTCCACTTGTCTTATAATAATCGTTAAAAGGGAGGATTGAGCCCTGACTGGTTTGGCTCAGTGGATAGAGCGTCGGCCTGAGGACTGAAAGGTCCCAGGTTCGATTCCAGTCAAGGGCATGTACCTTGGTTGCGGGCACATCCCCAGTGGCGGGTGTGTAGGAGGCAGCTGATCGATGTTTCTCTCTCATCGATGTTTCTAACTCCCTATCCCTCTCCCTTCCTCTCTGTAAAAAATCTATAAAATATATTTTTTAAAAAAGGGAGGATTGAGACAAGTAAAGCAAGGCTAGGATAAGAGATAACCATAAATGACTGAAAAATTGGAAAAGATTGTTATAACCTTTTCATTCTCTATAGTTAAATATTCCTTTTAGTTGTGATATATACAGATGGATCATTTTTAGCTTTAGAGACACCAAAAAGCTTGCATAATTTGGAAACATTTCCCAAATTGTGTTACGTTTACCTTCAGTGTGTTTATCAAAACATTCCCCTTGTACTCTCATTTACCTAACAGTTTCCTTAAACTCAAATGTTAAGCTTTCTACATTATCTCAGATTTACCTTATACAAGAGTATCTGGGATACCGAGGACTTGTGCTTTTTCCTAATGTACATTAAAATAAATACAGAATATTAAGATGAATTCACTTCAATGTAAGTCTACATCATGTCCAAAGTATTTGGGGACTGTTTCTACTCTGTAGTCAAATCAGAAATACAAGAAATAAAATGTTTTTAACAGGGGCTTCTACACTTACACTGCCAGAGAGCACTTGAAGGATTTCTCTACATCCCAACTGGGGAAATCATGGTGGGGGATTGGCAGCAGCCCTATTTTAATGCTGTCCACTGATGAGAATGCCCAACTGAAGGTCTGAAATTGAAACAATGATTGGCCAGGAATTTCAACAGCTCTTTTCTTGATCCTAGCAATTGGAAGAATAGCGAAGTATTTAGTGTCTGAAGAGTAAATCTTTACTACTTTTAGCCTTGCATTTGGAAGAGTGTTAGGGAAACAGTAAACAAATTTCTTCTCATGAGTTGCATTCCCTTTGGAGAATTTGCATTCCTTCTTTACATCCCTTAAAGAGCCATAAAAACACATCAATTCAAAAAAGGGGGGGGGGGAAGAGAGTTAATATTTAAAGGAAAAGTTAGGAATCAATTACCCTCAGTTTAATAATAGCTAACATTTATTGAGTACCTATGATATGTTCAGGACTGTGCTAGTCACTATATACCTGCATTATCTGTTCTGTTATAAATACAATAACCCAATATGTAAGAACTTTTATTGCCATGATTTTACAGAGAAAACAAACAAACTTAAGTTTCAGGCAGGACATAAACCCAGTGTTCTGATCCCAAAGTTGAAGCTTTTAACTATTACATATTTACAAAGCCTCAGCCAATCCTTTAAAAGCACCTGCCCATTTAGATTCACTAATTATCTTCCTGATTTCAGCATATATTTCCTTATATGTTAAACCAATAATAAACATAAAACTTGGTAGCCAATTAAAGCAAAGGAATATTGTAAGAGTTGCAAATGAAAGCTATCAAGAAAAGTTAACAATTATAGTGTATTTACTGTATGTCAATCACTTTATATACATTAAATTAAATCCTTAAAACAGTATCATACTCATTTCCCAGAAGAAACTGGAACCTTAGAAAATAAGGAACTTGATCAAGATTATATAAAGGAAATGGCATTTTAACCAAGCCATCTCACTTTAGGGCCCAATCATCATAATTAATACACTAAAGAGAATTTAGGTGAATAAAATAATTTTCAAGGTATTTATTTGAAGGGTTCTAGCCAGCAGAATCCTCATCTTCAATGCATGAAGAGGGTGGAAGTAAAAGATCATGGCAGCCAGTATAACAATGTTAGTTTTTATTCTGAAATGAAAAGCCATTATGAATTTTTGAAAAGAGGTGTGTGATTTGTCTTATATCTTAAAGAGACAGTTTCTCTGTAGAAGTTCAAGGACAAAAGCCTAGAGCCCAGTGAGGAGGCTCTTTCAATGACCCAGATGATGGTGGTTTCAATGAAGGCAGTGGCTGTGGAGATGAGATGTAATCAGGTAACTTTTTATTTATTTACTTATTTTTGGTTAATCTTCACCCAAGGGAGGAAGGGAAGGATGGAGGAAGGGAGTTTATGGGGAAACTGACAGTCTTACACATTACAGATGAAAAAATAGTACAATCTTATGAAGAGAAATTTGGCAATTTTTATTTAATTATAAATGCATTTATCCTTTGACCCAGAATTTTGCTTTAGGGAATTATCATACAGAAGCATATGCATGAAAGGACATATGTTCAGCTATTTACTAAAATCCTGCTTCCAATAGCAATTAAACCAAGTGTCATCAAATTCAAGCTTGTAATATATACTGTGGAACATCCACCCAAGAGAATATTATACAGCTATAAAAAGAAAGGAGCAAGCTGGACACGGGAAGAGCTCCAGGATATATTATTGAGTTTATTTAAAGAAAAGTCATAAAATAGGATAAACAGTATATCTTCTGTTTATAAAAGGGCGCAACTAAAGTACACAGGGACAGGGGTTGGAGAGGGACATCTTAAAACTGTTCCAGTTGAATTTTTGAATCATATGACTGTATAAACAATCCAAACCAAGAAAGAAGTTTAATAAAATAAAAAGAAGAACTGTAGTCAAATCTTGATTTACTTATAGATTATGTAAGCCTGAATAGTAATTTAACCATCCTCAGCTTGGTTTTTTAGTCTATGAATTTGGAAAAACAAATCTTGTGTATCTCATATTTTTTTCTTTATAATAAATGATATAAAATACATGAAAGTGCTCTTGAACTAGGAAATGGCATGGAAGAAAGACATTTTTTTAATTTTTTTTAGTTTTCTTAAAATGACTTGCTGGCAAACATAAAGTAGGCAGAATCTAATCAGGTAAATATATGAACAGAGAAACCTCTACTATTCAGTGTAAGCTCTTTATTCATTCTTCTCATTCTTAATTAATGAGAATTAATGTGGGGTTTTCTCTACAGTCACACCTCTCAATTCTGGCCAGTTCTTCATTTAAAAAGAATGATTCTGGAGCAGTTAAACATACACTAAAGATCTTTCCTAAGTTCAGTGCTCAGGAAAATCACAGAGTTAGAACAGTAATACCCAGTCCTGGTTGATGAGTGTCAGATTTCCCAAAAGACAACAATTCCAAATTTATCAAAATTCCCTCTAAAAATATTTTTAAAGTTAATTCATTTTACCTATGACTGCCATATGACACTCTGAGACCAACTATAAGCAAAGTGGCAATGTGCCTCAAATCCCAGCATATATAGTATTATGTAACCAGCCCAGTTTATGAGGTCAGTCAGAAGGAATTAAGAATGTCCATAAAAATTTTGAAATCTCAAACCAAGAAATAAAATTTTTAACATTAAAATTATTTGAGTCAATCTTTAAAGGGAAAGGTCATAAAAACCATAAGATAAACACATTTCTAAACAGAATTTAAAGAAATATGTATATTATTTTGGTGAATTCTGTATTTAAAAAGTGAAAAAGCACAGATATACACCTTACATGACTGCACAGGATATGGAAATGTAAAGCATGCATCTCTAACACCACTGGAACATGCTGTATGAGCGTGCCATGTTCAGTAATACTGCAGAACCCAGAAAAGCAAGGCCATCTGCTGAAGTACATTTTGCTCATCTAGAGCTCAGTTTGGTAGAAATTTAGTCTGTTTCACTTGCATACCCAAAGTCCCCACTAAGGACTCATACCACA
The DNA here is from genome assembly GCF_000147115.1 of Myotis lucifugus. Lineage (NCBI taxonomy): Eukaryota > Metazoa > Chordata > Mammalia > Chiroptera > Vespertilionidae > Myotis > Myotis lucifugus. The sequence continues at coordinate 400,988 of NW_005871162.1, read as the reverse complement.
GAACTACTGTGGTTTCACTACAAAGTTTCAATGACTTCCACAGAACATTTCTAGGTTACACTGGAAATTCTTATAAACACTTCTTTATGTCTCTGTCTTCCACCATTGCTGAGGTGTTATCTATCTGTTCTTGTACGTCCTGGATGCTATGTCCTGTAACCTTGTACTGTGACCTCAGCATGACAGCTGTGCTGATGGCTTTGGCTGGGGCTGTTGCATTCACTCACCAAAAGAAGCATACTATTTGGCTCCTCGCTTTTACTGTATGCTTGCTGCTCCTGGCTGTTGGCCTCCTGACAGGTCGCTCTGTCAGTTTTACTAGGTAAAAGGTCCTAAGACAGCTTGTTTTACATAGATGGGCTGCATCATTTTACTGACATCTCCTCAGCAACAGAGCAAATATTACTGCCCTAAATCTCCAAACTTCATACTTATGACCCTTAAGTGAGCCCATTCTTCACAAATATCCCTGGTGCGGTAAGGATAATTACATTCATGTGATTGTGGGTGAATTAGGAACACAGAATATAGGTATATAGGTTATGGCCTTTTGTACAATTAGTTGAGGATTCAGGTAATTAAAAACTAAAAAATAAAAAATTTTGAATATTCCAATATTATTTATTGGAGTCATTTTTGGAGGCTCAAAAACACATGATTAATTTTAAACCAGGGAAATTTTAAAAGATCATAAAATTCTGGCACTAAGTAATTTTTTTAAAAAACTTTTTTTAATTTTGCAGATAAGAAAACTGTAACTCAAAGATTTGTTCCAGGTTATAATGGCTTTCAACTAGAAGTTGGTTGACACATTCCCATAATATTTCCACCACACTTTCATAATTTGTATCCTGAAAGACAAGCTCCAAATTAGGAATTCAGTATACAAACACCAAAAAAAAATTTATTTTTCACTTTTTTTTCATTTTTTTTCTCTATTGATTAAGGTATTACATATGTGTCCTTATCCTCCATTGCCCTCCATCCCCAACTCATGCCTTCACGCCCCTGGCATCTGTGTCCATTAGTTAGGCTTATATGCATGCATACAAATCCTTTGGTTAATCTCTTCCCCTTACCCCCACCCTCCCCTACCTTCCCTCTGAGGTTTGATGGTCTGATCGACGCTTCTCTGTCTCTGAATCTGTTTTTGTTCATCAGTTTATGTTGTTCATTATATTCCATAAATGAGTGAGATCATGTGATATTTATCTTTCTCTGACTGGCTTATTTTGCTTAGCATAATGCTCTCCAGTTCCATCCATGCTGTTGCAAATTTCTTCTTTTTTACTGCAGCATAGTATTCCATTGTGTAGATTTACCACAGTTTTTTAATCCACTTATCTGCTGATGGACACTTAGGTTGTTTCCAAATCTTAGCTATTGTAAATTGTACTGCTATGAACATAGGGGTGCATATATCCTTTCTGATTGGTGTTTCTAGTTTCTTGGGATATATTCCTAGAAGTGTGATTACTGGGTCAAATGAGAGTTCCATTTTTAGTTTTTTTGAGGAAACTCCATACTGTTCTCCACAGTGGCTGCACCAGTCTGCATTCCCACCAGCAGTGCACTAGGGTTCCTTTTTCTCGCATCCTTGCCAGCACTTGTCACTTGTTGATTTGTTGATGATAGCCATTCTGATAGGTGTGAGATGGTATCTCATTGTCGTTTTGATTTGCATATCTCGGATGATTAGTGACTTTGAACATGTTTTCATATGTCTGTTGGCCTTCCTTATGTTCTCTTTCAAAAAGTATCACTTTTAATCTTTTCTCTCTTCCCTTTCTTTACATTCTTACCTGATTTTCATAAAAAATAACCTTCCAATCCCATGGTAGGGTTATTTGACACATGCAAGGGAGTTAGACATCTTCAGGATAAATTACGTGGCAAATCAAATACAACACGACTATCAATAATCATGGCCATAAAACCCAGCTCACTTGACCAGGGCCTAAGAAGAATCACAGCAGTAAGAATAAATCAAGTAGAAGATCAGTATGGTGCTAGGCAAAGGAGAAAGATAACATGACCTGCTATTCTATTTGTGGTCCTCTACATCCGGGGTGTGTAGGTGTGTATGTAAAAGTGAGAGAAGCATTCTCTGATGGGAAGCATGGTGACTCTATTTTCAACCATCAGTACTATACTAGTAATTTTTCACCTGAATGATTTGATGCCTGTTAAAGGATATAAAGAATTTATGGACTCTGATTGTGGTCCCAGAGAAGTGAGTTCAAATCGCTATTCTGACACTTAGCTGCTATGTGCTTTGTGGAAGGCAATTAATTGCTTCATACTTAGGTTTCTTCCTCGGTGACAGGGAAGTAACCATGTTCCCCTCCCAGGGATCATGGTGAGGTTAAAATGAGATAGCACAAGGAGAACACTTGGTATTCACACAGAGACCCAACTAGTAGAGTTTTCATTTGCTTTTCTAAAGTAAGACTGCCTTAATAAATAGCAGGGAAAATGCAAACAGTAAGGAGCAAATAGAATTGTTGGCTTTGTTTCTTTGCAGATTAGCAATATTTAAAAACCCTTTCCAAGAACACTATGAATTCCTCCAAACTCCCGTGGAATTCTTCCTAATGCCATCTGAAAGTTCACTGGGTTTGAGAAACTATCTGGAGATGCCATGTTTGATACAAAAGCCTGGTGCAACATTTTCTGGGCTGGGTTTACTTTTGACCCACCTAAGGTTTATTTTTATCTCTATCCTTCTTCCCTTTTCTCTCTCTGTTTTTCTTCTTCCTGGCACTGTCCCTGATAACTCCCTGAGCAAAAATCCAGTTTTCCCATTTACTACTATGTGCCCTCCTACAACAGGTTTAGTAAGACCTGAAGGGGTGAGGCATAAATGGAGGAGAGACCATAACCTATACACACTCCCACTTCCCAGTCCCAAAGAGCAACCTTCAGTAACCTCTGTCGTGACCCTGCTTTCCTTTCTGGTTCAGTTTGTTCATCTATTCAGGGCAAGGGTGAAAGGTCACTGGGTAGAGCCACACTAATTGCACTAGAAATCTCCCAGTAATGCAAGGACAACGGGGAAAACCGAGAAAGAAAAAATAGAATCACGAAGGAGAAACTGCTGCCAAAAATTACTATTGAATCCCTTTGGATTTATGTAGAGCATATTGCTCTGCATATAAATACAAAACCAAATAAATTTCTAAACCAGCCTGTTTAGACCAAATTGACATTTCACTGGAAACTAAATCTGTGCCTCTGTGATGCCAAAATATCTGGATGAAAAGTGAAAAACTGTGTCAATAAACAAGTATCTGTTAAGCCTATTAGCCAAGTCCAGCCCAGTGCTCAGGCACTGCTGAGAAGACAAGAGAAGTAAAACAACAGGATCTTCTCTTCAAGGAGCTTGCAATACAGCAGCACACATGGCTAAGAGCAAGAGAGCATTCCAGATATGGACAGCATGACCTAAGATGCCAGGGCTGGGACAGCAGAGCATACAAAAGTGGGGGAAATATTACCACTCTGTCTCAAAGAATGAGTAGGACACCTATGACTGGCTGCTAGACTGAGATAGATAAAATATTAAAATTACTATATTTTCTTAATTCACAGATGTTAAGAACATCCAAACATGGTATCCAACTATTTGTCTTATCTTTGTAGGAGCTTGCAACCAAGGATCTTCATTCCAGGAAGGAATTCTCATTGTTTATCAGGATAATTGAAACTCAAACTTTAGGGAGTTCAAAAGAAGAGCAGCTACTGTTGATGCCTAGTTTGTCCTCCCATGATTTCCCGTTTGCTCTCAGATCTCTTTTGTTCACTTATAGCCACTTGCAATGGTACTCATTATATACTCCTTCCCCTCTTTTCACTGAAACCAACATAACGTTTGTTTGTACGTGACAACATGGCTGGACCTTGAGGACATTTTTGCCAAGTAAAATAAGTTGGCTCTGGAAGGACAATTTATGGCATGATTCCACTTTAATAGGTATCTAAAATAGACTGACTCATAAAATCAGAGACCAGAATGGTGGCTGCCAGAGGCTGGGGGGAGGGGAAAATGGTGAGTTTCTAAGCAACAAGCCATCAAGTCTCAATTATGCAAGATGAATACGTTTTAGAGATTTGTTGTACAACACTAACCTCATGATTAACAATATTTTATTGTACACTTAAAATTTGTTACAAAGGTAAGTCTCATGGTAAGTGTTCTTACCACAATAAAATAACATGAAAAAATAAAAATAATTAAATACACAAACCCTGAAGCTTGTTCAACTAGCCACACGGTACCACACATATACGAGGCCACATACTCATTCTTTAGTGATGATCTGAGGTCCTAGGAACAGGTCTTTGCACAGCAGAAGCTATATGAGAGAGTTAATTCTGAAGATAACTGACCATTGCTGAAGAAACCCTTGAGTTTATTAGAGTCCAAATTAGAATCCAAGAATCATAGTCATTTCTTATTTAGGCAAGATACCTCAAAAATAAAATAGTCATATTATCTCCACCTTTAAACATGTTGGCTGTTATTAGATCTATGTGTGTAATGTGTCCAACTATGTGCGGCCATGACTATAACAGGAAGTAAGATCCAGGTTTAGTTTGAGCTATGTTAAAAATACACAATAGCAATGGGTGATATGGGTAATAGTGGACTGTTGATAGAAATAAAGAAGTTCAGTTAATCCTGACCTTAGACCAATTAAGCATATTATAGAACACATCTTCCCAGCTATCTTGCAACTTAGTTTGGTATTAATTCTTCTGTTGAGGTAGTCATTGCTATATAAATAAATGTTTGTTTGGCAATATAAATTTGTCATACTGGTAAAAATATGTTTGCATTCTCAGCCTTTCATTTCTCTTTTACAAGCTTCTCTTTTTTTCTACTGTCTCTTAATTCAAGTTCATTTTTGTCCTGAATTCCTCTGTGTTTTTGGTGGCTCTAGGTCAGTGATGGCGAACCTATGACACGCGTGTCAGAGGTGACACGCGAACTCATTTTTTTGGTTGATTTTTCTTTGTTAAATAGCATTTAAATATATAAAATAAATATCAAAAATATGTCTTTGTTTTACTATGGTTGCAAATATCAAAAGATTTCTATATGTGACACGGCACCAGAGTTAAGTTAGGGTTTTTCAAAATGCTGACACGCCGAGCTCAAAAGGTTTGCCATCACTGCTCTAGGTCAATTGACCTACAGACAATTTGCCAATGTGCAATTAGCCAAAAGGTAATTTCCTAAATGACTAATTCACTGAAAGCAACTCCCTAGAAGGAATGGCTTTTTGCAAATTGCTTTCTGGTAAAATGGTAAATGGCATTATCTACTCACAGGGACTGAGCTATATACTTCTGTCTCCCACATCTATATCACTTAAAAATTCAATTTGGATGTTCCCTTAACCTGTTAAAATTTGTATCTCAAAAGTCCCCCTCTCAGTTCTCTTAGTACCAAATTGTTCCTTCCGTGTTTCAGATCTCAACACAAAGCACCAGGAACCTGAGTCATTATGGATGGATTCATTCATCCTCGCCTCACCCTCCATATGCTATCAATTGTCTACTCCTGCTGATTTTAACCTCCTTATTAAATAGAAGAATGAAATTATCAGATCTGTGTTTCCCATAAATTCCTAAGTGCTTCTTAATCTCACTTCCTCTTCATCAGCATTGTCTACTGATGAAAGTCAGGTCTATCCATCTCCCTCTAAGCCATGCCAGGCCTATTAAAATGAGATCATAATTAATCTGCCTCCATCTAGTTTTTGTACTTTCACATTCCTCCTCTAGTTTGCTACTAGAATAAACTACACTCCCATATTTAAAATTATTTACAAACACCCCGTTGTCTATAGCAGTGGTTCCCACAAGTGTGTTCTAGAAACACAAATCTTGCAAGATGATCTGTGTTCAAATGCATTTAGAAAATGCTGCAAATCCTGGAAGATGAAACACAAATACAAGATGATCTGTTTTTAAATAAGTATACAAAATATTGCCTACTGTACCTTCCTCTTGCAAAATCACAAAAGCCATTAACATACTAAAGGCCCTGGGAAAACTTGAAGAAATACATAACATTGTCTAATCCAGCATTTCCCACATGCATTTGACTCATAATCTCTTCTTTTCCACTAACAGCCATTAATGAGCAGTGGAACACACTGAAAATGCTAGCATATTGTTTTTTGATCGTGCTAAGGAAGTGAAGTAAATGGTCTGACTGGTCTGACCCAGTCCACTGCCCATCTTAATTCTTTCCCTCTCCACCTCACAATTAACATTTTGAGAACCCTGTAGGACTTGCAGTTCTTCACAAGCAGCATGTTCTTTCCCATGTGTCACTTCCTTTACCTAAAATGCCCTATTCTAAACCCACTGCCCTCTCTCACCTTCTGATTAACTCCTATTCATCTTTCAAAACACTTCACAAGTTTCATCTCCTCTAGTAATCTTTACTGACCTTTCTGACCTACCTTTGGTTTCTCTCATATCTTTCTACTCATCAGAGCACTTACCATGTTTTAACTAAAACTAGGTTTATTTCCCCCAATTTGTGCTATCTCCTCAGGGACCAAATTATTAGTACACCGCAGTCAGACATCCTTAGTGCTGCTGTGGAGGCAGGAGAGGCTCCCGCCTCCTCCCCGGCGCTGGCCAGCCATCAGCCCGGCTTGTGGCTGAGCAATGATCCCCCTGTGGGAGCACACTGACCACCAGGGGGCAGAGCTCCTGCGTTGAGTGTCTGCCCCCTGGTGATCATTGCAAGTCACAGTGACCGTTGTTCCACCGTTAGGTCAATTCATATATTACCCTTTTATTATATAGGATAGTAAGTGCTGAAGAAATAGCCGTTAAATTGAAATAGACCAGCCTACGATAAAGATAATAGATAATAAAGTTTTAAAGAATGTATAAAATACCATGATCCCTCGATATTTCAAAAATATATTTTAAAAACTTTTCTTTTTAGCAAAGCAGTTTATAGCAGGCATCTTATTTCTTTAATTAATGTAATCTGTTTATTAATGTTGTTAGCGACTTATAATGAAATTTCCCTTCTCCCTGGCATCTGCATGTTTTAATCATTTTATATCAGATATTCAAATGTTTTTGCCTTTACCAAGAATGAGGAAGAAAAAGAAACTGCTGAAAATATTCACTACACAACTTTCTACTGTAGAAATTGGCAACACCACTTGGATCTTGAAATATAAACACTACCTAAAATCAATGTAAGGACACTGAATCCATGTCTTTCCTCAACTTTATTTAAACAACAGCTGTTCTTTATTTTATTTGCCTCAAACCAACCAAACCTGTTTGGGCCATGAGCAGGTCTGAGCCAAGCCTCCTATGTTTAGCGTAGATAAAAGATGACAGCTCTTCTTCTGGGTAAAATTACCTCATGCCACATTTCCCCCTAACCTTCAACTCCCTTGTATTCCACATCTAGGTTTTCAAGAGTGAGCAGATCTCATTAACCAAGTTTAACATAGTTATCAACTTATTTATGAAGACAGGATGGGCCCATAGGTGTGACATATAATAAATGTTTAAACTGAATATTCATTGACCCTAACTGACCTACCTCATATTAAAGAAGATATCCCCTTCCATTTATTCATTCACTCATTTAAATAAGCACCTATTGAGTACCATACTGTCACAAAAGCCATAGTGGGATAATAATAATGTTATGAATAAAAGCTACATGTATCGAGTACATACAATGTAAAGTGCCATGCTAGGCCATGCATTGTCTCATTTGATCTTTCTAACAAGCTTGTGAGGTCGGTGCATTGCTATCCCTTTGGCTATATTAGGACACTGAGACTTAGAGTCCTTGGTTGGCACCTGAGATCACAGAGCTAGCAAACAGCGGAGCCACATTTGCATCCAGACGGCCTGTCTCCTGAGAAGCCCCTGTGCTTAGTTACCAGGCAAAACAGCCCATCAGTGGTCACACAATACCACTCCACCATCAAACTTTCCACAGACCCGTTCCTTGCCCGACCACTGTCACATTGTATCTTAAAAAGCATTGAGCAGGAACCACTTCAGGGGATTTTAAAGTGACAAAGGCTTAGGGAAGCAAATTAAAATGTTCATTTTTTAATCTAACAACATTGGAACATATGGTGTTGGCAAGTGTTCGATGAATATTAACTGATTATAGTTAATGTTAAACTGTGGTTAATGTGGTTATACTGCGTGACCTTTGAGGTACCTTTCAAGCAGGAGATTCTGTGATTAAAGTGGTGGCTCAATCTAGTTGTTTCTAGATTCCATCTCCAAACTGTCTGCTGAAAAATCACATTTAATTCAGACTACTTTCAAAGGAATGGCCTGGACTAAGCAAGACACTTACTCATATTTATATCAAATTAAAGAGGTTACCTGCAGAGGAGTGGCGAGTTGGACAACTGTTTTGTCTCAACTATATCCTGTGAGAGAAAGAAACTGAAAATACAAAATACAAATAAGGTGCTATATGGCATCATGGAAGGAAGAAACACTAATTCATCCAAATGTGTAACAAATGACCTTCCAGGTAACTAAGCTATTCTAAAATAATGGTAAATGCGTTCTCTAGATCCAATATACCAGAAGTTTGGTTTACAGGAATGTGATCAGTGCAATAAATTATGGTGGATCCTGAATGTACAAAGAATGAAATTCTCCAATATTCATCATGTAAATTCCTGCCTTACCCCACCCCCAGCTCATTTAGCCTATAGTCTCCCCATAGGCCAAAAAACAAGATTGCTTGAACAGTGTGTTTCCTGACTAATTTATTAAAATGATTTCTTGAGTTATCCAATATTCCCAACCCAAAGGCCTCTCACTGGCAAGAGAAAATAATCCCTTTTTTAATTAACAAGGAAAAAAATATCAGACTGAGTTTCAAGCTATTTGACCAGTTTGACCTGGTCTTAGGCCTTACTCGCATTTCCATGATCTCAGAGGTGAACTTCAAATCCCACTTTGGGTTTAAGTTTTGTTTAAAGTACTTTTCAATGAAAAAAAAAAGTCCCTTTTCTAGCTGTCCTGGAATTTGAATGTCAGTAAGGTGATGGTGCCAAGGTGAAGGGCTCCTATAACATGATGATACAAAGTCCATTTATGCACAGAGCTCTGGGCTTCCTGGCAAAAACTGAAACGTTGCGCCGAAACCGGTGTGGCTCAGTGGATAGAGCGTCGGCCTGAGGACTGAAAGGTCCCAGGTTCGATTCCAGTCAAGGGCATGTACCTTGGTTGCAGGCACATTCCCAGTGGGAGATGTGCAGGAGGCAGCTGATCGATGTTTCTCTCTCGTCGATGTTTTTAATTCTCTATCTCTCTCCCTTCCTCTCTGTAAAAAATCAATAAAATATATTAAAAAAAACAAAAAAAACCTGAAACCTTGCACAGTGATTCCTATGTCCTAAAAGTAGCTTTTCCTCATGAGAAGCAACATTTTCACAGGAATTTTGGAGCTGGGTCAACCAGTGACATGAAATTACATTTAAGTCCAGGATTCTTAAGGAGGCATTTATAGTAAACCAAATAAAAAACCTTACATAAGCCAGTAAAACTTGTAGCAACAATATGAGCATGCTATAATCATTGCCATTTAAAAAAACAAAGTTGTGTGAATAGAACAAGAGACTATACCAACAATTTAGCTCTTGATGGAAACACTCCAACTTTAATCTGCTTTAAGGCAGCATATTCTAGTGATTAAAAGCACCATCCCTGAGAAACATAGGTCTCGTTTCAAATCCTGCCTCCCTCACTCACTGAGTGACCTTGGGTATATAACAGAAGTCTCAGTTTCTATAACTGTACCTCATAGAATCATTCTTTTGTTTAACTGTGATAAGGGAGTTAGAAGTTCTTATTATAGTGTTTGACCCAGAGAAAGCACTCAGTAAACATTGGCTTCTAAGTTATACCCATTCAACCAACAATAAGAAACAAGCTATGGGAAACAGAGAAGAACTAAAAGCAGGATGAAAACAAGGTTTAAAAAGTGTCTTTAAGTTTTTGTGTGTGTGTTTTTAAATTTTTGTGTTCTTGTATTTTTCCATTGGTCATGTTTTTTCCAATGGCTTGTAAGCTCCTGCAAAACTGCATGTCATATCTGCAGTTTCTTTTCAATGGCTTCTAGTATACAATGGTTACTTTGTGGTTGGCTAATTTTTCTCTGCCACAGGCTAATTCTGAAAGTTTATGAGGTATAGACTCAAGCAATAGTTAAGGCTCAGCCACATTTTCTTACATGAGTCCTAGCACTGCTGAGATCCTATCATGGACATCTGAAGAGATTGAGAGGATTAGAGAAACTTTATGAAAGCAGAACCTATAAAATCGAACCTGTCTTCCCACTGATATGCCTTCACTCCAACAGAGACTTGACTTTGTCAGAACCACTCAAGAGATCAGAGGTCAGTATCTCATCAGGATTTAGCCACTACCAGGGGTGGGCAAACTTTTTGACTCGAGGGCCACAATGGGTTCTTAAACTGGACCAGAGGGCCGGAACAAAAGCATGGATGGAGTGTTTGTGTGAACTAATATAAATTCAAAGTAAACATCATTATATAAAAGGGTACGGTCTTTTTTTTTTTTAGTTTTATTCATTTCAAACGGGCCGGATCCGGCCGCAGGCCATAGTTTGCCCACGGCTGCTAGCCTGTCCTCACTAACTTTACCACTGTGATTCTAAGTACCTGGCAAAAGTATCATGAATTACTTTAAAACTGTGCATGCATGCGTATATTTGTTTGGATATGTACCTACAGAAACAGTCCATCTGCAAATGACAGAAGCCACACAAAAATTATATTTCAGCCCTAGCTGGTTTGGCTCAATGGATAGAGCATCAGCCTGCGGATTGAAGAGTCCCAGGTTCAATTCCGGTCAAGGGCACATTCCCCAGGTTGTGGGCTTGATCTCCAGTAGGGGGCATGCAGGAGACAGCTAATAATGATTCTCTCATCATTGATGTTTCTATCCCTCTCTACTCCCTTCCTCTCTGAAATCAATCAAAATGTATTTTTTTAAAAGTTGTATTTAGAAAATCACTGAACTACTTGAACTGTACGATACACATATATAGCTAAAATCAATGGTTTAGTATAGAAAACCAGTGACATTCACATTGTCTTTTGAATTTGATATTTTAATACTCATTATAGGGTTCAACTTGCTTTTACCAAAAAGAAATCCCTGAAACTTTTATTGTTTTTGGCTCATGAGTTTGATCTAAAAATAATTTGGAAACTAATTTTATTAAATTTTGAGTTATAAATCAATTTTATTTTTTAACTTTGGATAAAACTTACCTTCATTTTAATGTCATGCGTGCAATTCAGTATTAATCTTACGAAAATGACTTTAACTTGATAAACTCAACATCAGGTTATAACCCAGGTTACGACTTGAGAATTAAATCTGTTTCTAATACAATTCATCTTAACTTCTTTTTGAAACAGGATGGGGAAATGCTGCTTTCTTGGGTTAGTTTTGTGCTGTCACTGACTAATATTAGGAAACAGACCATGTCATGATTTCTCTGGGTCTCAGTTTTCTCATTAATAAGAGAGTCAGATTAAATGAGAACTAAGGCCCATTCCAGTTTTTATTCTCTATGATTCTTCATTTTAATTAACGTTTAGATTTTCTGACAAATGGGAAACAAACAATAATCTTACTTAAAATTTAATATATGTATATATGCATGTCAAGAACCTTAACTGTGAATGAATATTTGAACTGAGGGTTATAAAGATTTCTTAAAAAAACACTGTGAGCAAATGCAAATGACAACCTGAGACACTTTTATTACCGAGGACCTGCTTGGAAGAAATAATTGTGTAATCAGAGGCAGGATGACAATGAAGATTTTGAAACCAAAATATATAGGTTCAAATCCTAGATTCAACACCCAGAATCTCTCTGTGTTTTCTGGGAGCAAGACAGGCCCTGGAATTCCACAGCTTCCTAGGGAAGGCATGTCATTTTCAAAGACATCTTTCTTGACATGAAAAAAATGTTCTGCAAACCATCTGTGTTTCATGGTATTATCTTGGGTAAACTATACAATTTCCTGGGCCTCAATTTCTCCATCTGTGATGCAGGAATAATACGTACCTTCTAAGACTGCTGTAAAGATTAAACAAGACATTCAAGGCACCTAGCATGGTTACTAGTTCATGGCAAAAACTCATTTTTTATTCACTTTTTTTCCCTTTCTAGAAGTCTTCGCACTAAAGGTTGTAAATTCTTGTTTATAGAAGCAAGAGTGAAATCAACAGACTGTGACTCTCTTGAGTCTAAGAAGGAAGTATTTCATAGTGGTTACCAGTGTGTACCTAAGGATCTTAAAGACTTGCATTCAAAACCAAGCTCTGTCACTTATTACCTTTCGAATTATAGACAATCTATCTAAATTCTCTGAGACTCAGTTTTTCATCTGTAAATTGAGTTATTATTAAGATTTAGAAGAGATAATGTAGCACAGTATCTATATCACATCCCAAGAACTCAATAAATGGTAGCTATTTTTATTTTGCTTATGTTCTCCAAACTTGAAATGGCGATAATAATCAATGAATATTTCTGAAGGCATGATTAAATAAATGATTGTTACTCGGTTGATAAACAACACCCAGAATCTCTGTGTGTCTTCTGGGAGTAAGGCAGGCCCTGGGATCCCACAGCTTCTAGGGAAGGCATGTCATTTTCAAAGATGTCTTTCTTGACATGAAAAGAATGTTCTGTAAACACTTGTGTTCTTTTTATGAAACCAGCTAGGGATTCCTCATGTTCTTTGTCCTCAGTTAAAAAAACTGTTTCATGACATTTTTTTCATGGGTGTGACCTGGTTGTCTGTAGCCAAACATGTTCGAGGGAGTGGTATGTGAGGAAGTGAATATGGCTAAAAACTCTGGGAAATCTGAAATAAAAGTCAGATCAACCCCTTTGGGAATTCTTGAATTGGTTTCACAAATAGATCTAAAAACACTGTTTACTTACATAAATATAAGTTAAAAAATACTGGCACTTTATTAGATTTAAACATCAACAATAACCAAATGACATTAAAATATTTATACTTTTCAGGGTGGATAGCTCTAGAATCCAAAAATATCAAGAGTTCTTTTAGTAGAACATTTAAAATAAAATTATATCACCATTTTAGACTGACATTTTAAAAAACAACAATAATGTCTGGGCTCCCTCTGCTGGATCTTCAGACTGTGAATGCCAGAAAGAGGTTTAGTACCATATAGTTACCTAATCAACTGGATTAGTCATAGTGATAAAGTTAATGCCAAAAAAATGTCTACTTGCAATAATCCATCTCAAAGTCCACAGTAAAATAGTTTTCCAAATAAAGAAGCTAAAATTGGTTGGGAATAATTTTTTCTTTAGTGTTATAAAGCCAGGATTTTATTTTGTTTTAAGTAGAAGACAGCAAATTTTGGGGTCTGTTTTATGTTTTAAAAAGGAGGCATAGACTTTCTCTGGAGAGGGGTCACATGTGGTCCATGGTGCCTGTTGCCAGGGTAACCATGTCCTCTGTCTACATATGTCAAGGCCAATTGCTTCATTTGGAGACAATCGGACTATCAGGTCAAAGGAAACAAAAAATGCAAATTATGATGTTCATGCTGCTTCAAAAACTATAAGGTGAATAATATCCTGCCAGCGAACTCAGAGAAGTTTTCACTTTAATAATGAACTTCTTTTAATATTACTAATGTTATTGTCTCCTTGAAATAATTATGTTCTGGTAAATATGTAGGCACTTAATGCCTTTACATTGAGGGCTTTTTCTGTTTATTAAACTCAAAAGTAGAAGTGGGGACAAAATGTTCTTTAATAAAATTAGAACTTTTCTCTTCCAAAATTCATAAAACATTCATTCAAAACTCTATAAAAATATTACTCCTTTAGTTTATGGAGCATTTCTGAGTAAGGTTTTCCTTTTTTATTTTTTGTTAATGCCCAATTACCCTGAATATAGATGCTATGTTTAAAAATTGTTTGCTGAAGGAAGGCTACAATTAGTATGAGGAATACTGAGTTCCACTTTGAGAATGGCAAGTTATTGGTAGTTTCGTTTGTTTATATGAAAAACAAAATTAAACTTTCTGCACAACACTGGAGATTTATCCTTCAGTCTGGTGTATATTTTTATAATAAGATGCACAAAATTTAAACCTGCGAGTGCTCATGTATTCATGTAAAAGCACAATGTATTTTGTTGAGTTTCACAAACTTTGCACTCTGATTATTTACTTTTTATCATAACATTTCCAAATTCATAAAAAGTGTTTTTAGAAACCTTACTTCATAGGAATTGATAGTGATTCCCGCATGAAACATACTCACAAATTCATCAATATATCTAAAATCACCTCTCTCATAATATCTCTGGAAAGATAATCAAATAATTCCTTAAGTTGAAAAGTCTAATTTAGTTGCTTCAGAGATGATAGTTCTTTATTTTGCTCGAAAAGGTTAAAGCACGTATTTCCTCCAAGTTTTCACTTTTAATTTTCTCTTTTATGGTACATTGTTACTGAAGATTTCAAAAGATCTTCATCCGAAAGGAGAACATAGCTATTACTTCCTTTTATGCAGGATTTCTCCTTGGACCCATCTCTCAAGGGAGCCGGAAAAACTAAGATAATGTATGTGGTGAAAGATAATGAATATGCATGAACTACAGCCACAGTGTCTTATAGACCGAGTGACCATATGTTCCAATTTACTGGGAACAATCTTGGTTGATGCCTGTTTTCCTGGCATAATAATTAGCAGTGCCATTTCATTCTCAAATATACCTTCTTGCAATGATAAAGTATATGACCTTCCTATTTACAGCCTAAGCCAAGCATGTCAAACTCAAAGGCTAACACGGACCAAATAAACAAGGTTTAAGTTTATGTGGGCCGCAAAAAAACAAAAGCTTCAATTTTCATAGAAACGTGGGTTTATTTTGTTAGAGACATGCTGAATACAAAGGGCTGAAATAAATGGGTCATCGTTAACATAAAATAATAGAACATTTTAATAAAAATTATTATTTTTTATTGAACATTAACGTACCAGACACTGAATAACTGCACAAATTAATAAGCGTAATGCAGATAAACCTATTTTTCTTGTTCTCCGAAAGCGAAATATTTCCTGTTGTGCACACCAAACAAGTCAGTACAAGACTAATGACGTGGCAATTGGTTGCTAAAATATTCGCTGCTAGTATTAATAGAGAGAAATGGTGCGCCTGTGTGTAAGGTACGTGAGGGAAATGAATGCAACATGATTATAGTAATCAGTGATTATCGAACGCTGTAGTTCATTTTAATAATTATGTATAACAGGATGTTGTAAAAATTGTTACAAAATTTTTACTAAAATGTTTCTTATATATCATTATATTGGCCAGGCCGCAAAAATATTCATTGTGGGCCACATGAGGCCTGTGGGCCGCGAGTTTGATATGCTTGGCCTAAGCTCTTCAGACTGCATTAGTATTTGTTTTCTAGAACATCATTTCCAAATGTGCATTTACCTGAACTCTTATCTTTGCATATATCAGGAGTTTTATGTTTAAGGTTGAGAAATGCTGCATATTAAGTGCATTGGTCTTCTTGGAGAGTCTAAGATACATTCATGTATTTAAGGCTGCTTGACTTTGCTTACCCCCAAAGCTGTGGACTACCAGCCCCCCTTTTTATGTAATACTTAATATAACATGTAGCTATAACTATTCATAGTTACATGAGTGTTCAATTCTAATTAGCACAGGATCCATACCTCATTCCTATACTGAATTTACTGCGCCTCATCTGAAGAACTAAAACTGTGGGAGACAGAGGAACCTATTAGAATGCTAGCTTCAAAAACTCTGTTAGAGAATATCAAGGGGGTTCCAATTTAAAATGAAAAGTGTTCAAAAAGTTCTTGTCTAAATCATTTAGAGTGAAATTAGATATAATTTCTCCACACATTCCCATTGAATTCAGTTGCTCTTTATTTAGAGCTTATTATATTCAAAGTACTAGTTATGCTCTATATGAAGATGAACAAGAGAAACTATTGCATTCAGGGACTTAGAGTGGGTAATAGACTCCTCCCCACTCCTGATCTCACTTACTCTGTTCTGTTTTTCCTCACAGCACTGATAGACTTCCACCCTGTTATATAATTTTCTGATTGATTATATTTACTCTTTATTTTCTATCTTCCCAAACAAAAGGTAAATCCTCAAGAGCAAATGTTTTGTCTGTTTTATTCAGTAATTTATTTTAAGCATCTAAAAAGCAGCTAGCACAAATTCTATGCTTAATCAATTTTTCTTGAATGAACAAATAAATGAACTCCTTAAGGAAAGTTTGAGTTCAGGGTGCCTATCTCACAGTAGAATTAGTTTTTGAAGAATGAAGGTTAGATGCATGAGACTACAGTGTGTGGCTAGATGTCAGAGTAGAACATAAGACTGGAAATGTATATTAGAATTATATCATGGAACAACATGAATGTCTAGTTATCATTCATTGTGCAATTATTATGGGTCATACACTGTGTGAAGAATAATAACATCTTCCTATAATAAACCCAAAAAGTAAGAATTACTACCCCCTACTTTAAATGAGAAAAATGATGTTGCTTTCTCCGGCAGAACTAAGCTTTCTGAGGCTTACCCAAGATTAGAATTTGACCAAGTAAGTGTGATTGAAGGTCAAAGGGCCTCCTCAGTTGTTTGTGAATAATAAAATTATAGAATACAATGGCCATATTGGATAAAAAGGCCTTCCAAGCCAGTAGGGGAGATTTGGAAGATGGAATGAAGTCAGCAGCCATTCTGTAGCATACATACTTTACAGACTGACCTCATTGGTATGAAGTGGTAGCTGGATCAGGTGCGTGTGTGTTTGGCTCTGTGAGGAAGTGCCTCAGCTTCTGCGGGTCACCTGCGTCACCAAGTCAGGGGCAGCAAGAACAAACACATATTTCAGTCCATCCTCATATGGTTCCAGCTCATCCTTGTGGAGCTCCAGACTGCTGTGGAGTTCTCTTCCTGCCTGCCTGCCCTGTGCACTTCAGGCCAGCACCAGACACAGACAGGACTGTTTGTCCAGCCCGTGCACATCAATTCCCTGTAATTAATCCTTCTCTAGTCGAATCCTGACTGATACAGAGCTAAAAGCCTAGGAAAAAGATGGCAAACCCTAGTGTTCAGGAAGAATAGATTTCATTTATTTATTCATTTATCCATTTATTCTAAGTGCCAAAATCATACATCATATAAGATACAGATCTTGAGAAGTTTTAATTAAAACAAGCAAGTGAAATAAAACTGTCTGCATGAAGTAGAGAGGGGTTCAAGGCAGGGATGGTCATTCTGCCTGGTTTGGATTTCAAAGGAATGCTGAATTGAGATTGTGGTCTATTGTCTAGAAAGCACATTAGAGAACAAGAAGGAAACCAATCTCTCCTCTGGGCCCCAAGATACTGAACAAGTAAAAAGAGAGACTGGTGCTTGGAAAAGATTTTCAGGAAATGATGTAGGCTCCTGAGTTTTAAAACTGTAATTCCACTTCAACATCACTTATTCATTATCCATCACTCTAAATCAGTTCATTCTCTCATGTTCCATGGCAGTAATTTCCCAAGCTCCTCAAATATAGTCTCTGCAATTTCCTCTGCTCTTTTTCCCCCCATTTCACCCAGCACCATTACCCCTCCTACCCTCTGCCATTGCCTTCCCAACTGGCCATCAAATCCTGTTATTTCTACTTCAGCACTGTCTCCTACATGAACATCCTACTTTGCAACTCTGCCACCACTGCATAAATAAGACCATCATTGTCTCTCACTTGGGCATTTTCACACACCTTCTCAAATGAATATTTCTGCACCCAGAGTTCCTGCCCAAAAAAATCAAATCCAATTATCTCCTGCATAAACATCACTAAATCTCTCTAGAAACATTTCAAACTCCTTATCATAATACCTTTCCAGTCAAGGCTTTGGCAACCATTTCCTCCATTTCCCGTAACTTCTCATCATCTGTCTCCAATGGACTTCTTCTGGCCATTCCTAAATGACACCTTTCAGAACTTTGTGCCGTGGCATGTGCTGTTCCTGTGGTTTAGAAGCCCTTGACAGCCTTTGACTTGTGATGAATGCCTCCAAATTCTTCAAGTTCTCTATCAGGCAGATCCCCTCCTTGGTACCCCAGAGTACTGCATGCTAACCACTCTTTTGACACAAATTCCACATTGAATAATAATTATCAGTTTATATAGATGCTTCTCATTTTGGCACTGTCATCTCCTGAGGACTGTGACCACAACGTGCATCTCCTGGTTGGCATATAGGAAGAACTTCAGAAAATTTTATTATACAAATTAATGAGTATCACAGACAACCATGTTTCAGATGGAGGTTTACAATTATTGCTCAGGCTCCTGGATGAGACCATAGAAATCTATTTCATCTATAAGGTAGCTAGAATACAGCAGTATAAATATATTTTCCAAATACTGCAAAAAGGTAATATTTCAGCCATTTAATGAGTCAGACTTACATTCTGGGCTGGCACAGAAAGCCAATTAAATTTTATACTACTATTTCTATGGGAAAGTACATTCCTCAATTTACAGGGAGAAGGAAATACAACCACTTCAGAAATGAGAGTTCTCTAGCTACAACTGTGCTATCTGCTTGGTAAATCAGAAGAAAGAAATAGAAGAATGCCAGAAATAGTTTTGGTGTGTGTGTGTGTGTGTGTGTGTGTGTGTGTTTTGGGGCTTGTTTGTTTGTTTTCTTCACAAGGCATGGCTTTTGGGTCCTGGCATACAAGGTAAGCCAGTGGTTTGAGGTATATGACTTCCCTTAACCATCATCCAGAACATCTTTCATGTATGTCAGAGAAGTAGAAGACATGGTACTCACAGAATGGCTCTTGCTCTGGGATATTCCTTTCTGCCCACACATTCTAATGCTCTCTGTGTTAGTTTCTTTAACTATGAATATTTGTAACTCTAGTTACTTATATTTAAGGAATGCCTCTGAATGTTAAATTAACAGTGAAATCACCTTTTCACTTCATATAATCCTCCTGAATTATCTCAATAATAATGGCACTTTTGTCTAATCAGCCATTTGACAAACTATGATTGAATTCCTACCATGTACTAGCCAATGTCCTAAGCATATGAGATAGAGATAAGTGATTCACAATCTCAAGAATGAAATGTCAGTCAATAAAAGTTTTCTACATCTTAAGTAATATACAGAAGTGACAAAGATAAACTATTTCTGCCCTCATGGAGTTAACAAGGAAAACGTGTATAATAATATAATTGATATCTTATATAATAAAAGCCTAATATGCAAATTGTTCGACCAGGAATTCCACTGCTCACTATGATGTTCACTGACCACCAGGGGGCAGCGTGGAACATGGCAGACATCGGTGAAGCAGCGCTGGCAGCGGGTGGCAGTGGAGGCACTGCCGGACCCGATACTCCCCAATGAGAGCAGGAACACAGTGGGATGGTGGAGCAGGTGAGCTGGTGACACCAGGCCAAGGCAAGTGGGAGCGAGAGTCCAATTCCCTGCTGATCACCCTGCAGAGGGTGACTACCCAGCAGCAGTGGCAGGGGGCAGGTCACCGCCCAGCTCCCAGGCGCTGAGGGAGCCAGGCAGGGGGCCCAGCCCCGATAGATTGCCCCATAGGCGGGATGGTGGAGCAAGTGAGGGTGCGGCACCCGGCTACAGCAGGGTGCCAGGCGGGACTGCGGGTGCGAGCTGGGGCCCAATCCCCGCAGGCCACCCTGAGGGACCCCACCTGTGCATGAATTCATGCACCGGGCCTCTAGTATTCAATAACTGTCTGAGTTAAAATTATTTTAGAAGTACAGAGAGGCAGTTTCTAATTCAGATATGACAAAAACGCAAGTGAAAAGGGCAGGTGTGGTAAACGGATTTAAAAATGACCCCTGATTATTCTTGCTTTTTGGTATTCATCATTGTGTAATCCTCTCCCTTTGAGTGTGAGTGGGATCTGTGAGTTGCTTCTCAGTAATAAAATATGGAAAATTAATGGGATGTCACTTTCGTGATTGTATTGCACAAGATTATGGCTTCTACCTTTCTAGTAGGCTCTCTATTCATTCTTGGCTTGTACACTCGGACATAGTAGGAAGCCATGTTAGAGAGACCCATATATCAAGGAACTGAGGGCTGCCTCTTACCAACAGCAACCTAGAAACTAAAGGTGGCCTCCAGTCAACAACTGAAAAACAAATGGGCCCACTCTCTCACAGGCCTCAGGGGACTGAATCGTGCCAATACCATGTAAGTTTGGAAGTGGATACTTCCCAAGGCAGGTTTTAAGATGGGATCGCAGCCCTGGTTGATGCCTTGGTTGAAGCCTCTGAGACACTGAAGCAGAATTTAGCTTTGTAATACCTGGATTCTTGACCCTCAGAAACCATAAGTAATAATAATGATAATAATAAAAATAACAATAATAAAAATATAAATGCAAGGTTTGAAGCCACTAAGTTTGTGGTGATATTGTTTCATAGCAATAGATAATAGATACAGCAAGTAAGATATCTGGATTAAGTATTAAAGATAAGACAAGTGGCAGAAAGTAGTGAAAGGCATTCTAGGCAAGTGGAATAGGAAAAGTGAAAGTACACAGTCAGGAAGCATGTTTGATTACTGCACTACAAGCATGTCTATGTTACTGAGACAATAAGTGAAGAGTAATGAATGGTGAAAGATAAGAAAGTAAAGGTATTTGAACCGGGGCTGCACTGTGAAGGATCATTTAGGTTTGTATGTCATATTAATAATTTGGATTTTATCCTATAGGCCAGTGATGGTGAACCTTTTGAGCTCGGCGTGTCAGCATTTTGAAAAACTCTAACTTAACTCTGGTGCCGTGGCACATATAAAAATTTTTTGATATTTGCAACCATAGTAAAACAAAGACTTATATTTTTGATATTTATTTTATATATTTAAATGCCATTTAACAAAGAAAAATCAACCAAAAAAATGAGTTCATAGGTTCGCCATCACTGCTATAGGCAGTGGGATACCAATGAACCATTTAAGAAGGGCAGGGATAATGAAGCATTTTATGGTTTAGATAGACTACTCTGGAAACTATATGGGTAGATAATTTAGGATAAGAAGGACAAAGTTGCCTTCCAGTTGACAAATTGTTCCCAAGGGTAAGTCAAGATAATATAGGATAAGGACTAGAACCATGTAAGGAATGGAAAGACGGTGGCTGATTTGAGAAAAAAATTAGCAAGTAGAAATCAGCAGCACCTTGGAACTGGTTGAGAGTCAGGCATGACAGGAAGGAAGAAGTCAAAGACAACTCCTTGATTTCCAATTTGGATAATCATTAGTGATGGTTCCATAAATGGGGACCAAGAATGCAGGAGAAGAAAGAGGGGTTCATCTTCCTTTTCTTCTCCATCTACCTATCATATCCCTCCCTTAACTAAATTATTTCTTATACTTTCCTGATTAAAATGGCACCAACTACCAACAGAGGACACTGGACCTGAGGTTAATTCTGGAAGAGATTTTAATACATTGGAATATGTCCTGGAAATAATTTGCCATCAAGGAAATTGCTTTGGCTGTTAGAAATTGTAGAAGGCCTAAGGACAGAGGGCTAACTACTGAGATATCTTTTTCAGAAAGAAGTTCAAAGTTATATTTTTGGGTAGAATTTATTTATAGAGAAACAGATTAGAACACTGTTCTAATAGAACACTGAGGTGAAAGTTAGAATTCTTTCTTGTTAGGGTTACAAAAATATTAAAGGTCTAAGACTAGGGATGAGGTATTAGGGATAGAAAAGAAACACACTTTGTATGAGAACATGGCAGAATTTTGTTACACCCTTTGCTGGGGTGGGGAGTTTAGGAGGAGATAAAAGAGAGCTACTTGAATATTTCAGAATCTGTGCACTGTGATAATACTGATGTGATTACTGAGTGGGGACAAGGCAGCAAGAAACAAAGCCAGTTTCCTAAAAATTTACAAGATAGTTTTATAGATGGTTTGTTTGAGCTAATTGTGAGGTCTAGAATAGAAATGTATTATGTATATCAGAGATAATGGGCAAGCTGTGAGATGAGAGAGTGGAATAAGTGATAGACATCTGTGGGAAACACATTAAGAGTTAGAAAAGCAGAGACCATTTTGGAAGCCAGAAGGGGGAAATGAAAGAAAGAGAAAAGCAGGCTTGTAGAGGTAGAAGGAAACTGGGATTATATGGTTGGATAAAGAGGTTTGTTCATCCTTTTGTGTCCCTTTATCTGTTTTCTGACAAAGAGACATGATTTAGAGTAGATGTCTCATTGCTCACTTCACACAGAATACTGTAGCTATTTCAGTTCACCAGAGGACACAGAACACAAATATAACACCAATAAGAGAAGTGGTGATAGATTTGAACATGAATTCCCACATGTTACAAGTAAATATCCTTCTGAGTCCAAATCATGGTGTCTGGTTACAGGAGAAGATTTACTGGCAGCCATGTAAACTCCTGGAAGGTTACTGTCTTACTCAGCTATTAGCAATAAACACATGGACTGTATTCTTAGTTAGACATGCTGGATTTTATAACTACAAAAACTAATCCCCCAAGTTCCTCAAACTAAGCAAGACAAGAAATTTATTGTGACTGTTATGAAAGAGAGTACAACTCAAGTCATTTGATTTGTAAAATTAGCTCTCAATTTTAATGAAGTAATTTTTATTGGGAAGTGACTTTTTAAAAATTATACTATAACTCTATCAGAAAAATATATAAATGTATACATGTTTTGATTTGACATTTTTCAAAAAATATAACTACCAATTGGTATCACCTGTTTGTATCAGTGAACCAAATTTAGATTCCAGGGTTAAAATAGTCTCTAAACCTTTAAAACATTCTCAGTTTCTAAGTTCCTATACTCTGATGGACTAAGGGCCAGTGGTTCTCAACCTCCTGGTCCTTTAAATACAGTTCCTCATGTTGTGACCCCAACCATAAAATTATTTTTGTTGCTACTTCATAACTGTAATTTTGCTACTGTTATGAATCGTAATGTGAATATCTGATATGCAGGATGGTCTTAGGCGACCCCTGTGAAAGGGTCGTTCGACCTCCAAAGGTGTCGCGACCCACAGGTTGAGAACCGCTGGTAAGCTTTTTGATAAAATACCTCTACTCAATAAAATGTGCCAGTTAACCACAATGGTTTCTATAGCTAATGAACAAAAATTCCCTGATCTTATTTCTAATACTCATCACAAAAGTACCATGCCTTAAAAAAAATTACTTGTAATTCAGCTAAAGAGATCAATATAAGGCATACTATTTTCTCCTAAAACTAATATTTAGATGGAGTTAGGAAATTATTATAGTCCAAACATAATTTTGTTGAGTTAAAATATAGGTTCCTCAATCACTGCGACAGATAATATACTGGACTCAGGATAACAATTAAATAGTTAGAATTCCAAAAATCCCTACAAGACTATGATTAATCTGACGGTTATAATGTTAACATTCGGGTAAATGTGGCCTTTACAAGCAATATTTACAAACTATCAATTAGGCAGTCATATACAAATGAAACCCTCTACCGTCCTTTTAGTACACTGTGAAATTCCGTGACTCTTGGTAAATACGAACACTGGCAAGGGCTTCAATTCAATCTTCCTTTCTTAAATCTGTGCATTACTGGAGTTTTAATGCCTCTATAATGCTTGAGATGTTTCCTTGCACACCGTAGTAAATATTCATAAAATGTGTTGAAATTATCAATTAATTAGTGAATTTATATTCACTTAGCTGTGTCTTGGATGCCACATGCTGTTACTGTGCATCTTAGGCACTTAGTAAATACTGCAGATTGGATTTTGAATAAATAGGCATTGATACTGTTGATTCAAGGAACATAAACTGTATAATTCAAGCTTAGTCTTAACTATGACCATGTTATTTGTAATATGAGAGCTTTGGGATTTTTTCCTCTGCTGTTCCCCTTAACACTTTATTATTAGGTATGCTATCAATACAATACACATAGGAGCCAGTGATTCTAGTTCTGCCAGAATTAAATATAATTTTCTACAACTTTAAACATTTCAAAAGGAAAATACTTCTTCATGAAAGCAAAATTTAAATGTGTCAAAACAAATGATTTTGAAAAGCTGCTCTTCATTAGGAAAAACATCATAGTCATACAAGTGACTTCTTTTAAAACTGATTATGTATTTTTATTTTTTAATTTATTTTTTTGTGGGTAAAGAAACCTTTAATGAGAATTTGAGGTGCAAGAGGAAGACGTTGTGGAGGGCCAGTGCTTGGCCCCAGCTGCCTCATGTGTACATGGCTCCATGCAGGTTCTCTAGTCGGTGCTTCCCCCGGTGCTTGCGAGCCTTATGCTGTTTGTGCTCTTCATAAGCATCACCATCAGCGGGCAGTTCACGGCGGCAGAGGGGGCAGGAATTTGTCTTGCTTAGCCAGGGCAGAATGCAGTTGGAATGGAAGAAGTGATGGCAAGACATCTCAATGGCAGTCTCCTCCTCCTTTAATTCCAAAAGGTACACGGGGCACTTGAGCTCAGACGGAGAGTCATCGGGCTCAAGCGCAGTCTTAGCGGCAGGTGGTGATCCCAATCTACTGCCAACCCCAAGTCTTCAAAGTCCACACTGATGAAAAGTGACCTCATGATCTCTAGCAGGATGTTGGTTCAGGCCTCCCGCTCGGGGTCCAACGGCTCACAGTCGTGTTTGTCGAAGTAGGACACCATCTCTTGATTATGTATTTTTAAATAGATTATATTTAGTTCTAGTTAACCATTTACAGTCACTCTTCACAACTCTCTTTAAAGGCATCTGAATTTTTCCAAGGAAAATGTAGGGCAAACTCACAGTGCAATTCCATTAGGACAATGTCTGTGCCTATATGTGTTTAGTTTCGGACTTATAAATAACTAGGGAATCACTGAATTGCATCAAAAATCAACTGAATTGTTTTAAATTTTTTCAATCTTTAAGCAGTCCTGAATTTTCCTTTTCAAAGGAGTTATTAATAGGGAAGAAAAAAAGGAAGACATTATGCTTTTACAAAGATATTTTAATTGTACTTGCCCATATACCAAAAATATCACTTATAACTTAATTCATGTAATCTTATTTCACAGTAAAGATCTAATTCAATTCGATGAGCTATGATAAAGAATGAGTTATATTTCTCAAGTCTTTATAATAGACTTATAATGCCAGTTATAATGTTATAGTGGAACACATAAAAACTATGTTTATATTACATTAAATTTCAAATGGCAAGTTTGTATTTAAACAATTTAAATAGTATGTGTGTTTAAGGAATAAAAATTCGACCTGACTAATAAAAGAACAGAATAGATTTTCCAGTCTAACTTCTCAAATATAAAATGTTGCAGAGAAAGTTGAGAGGGATGTACAATCCAAAGGGTAGCAAAAAAATGATGTTCCGTCTTCAAGTATTATAATTAAGTAGATTAAAAAACATTAAAAACAGATAGGCAATCTTTTGGTGTGACTCAAGAGCCATCAAAACTAAATTTAATTTAAAATATAAGCAATCTAAGACATAAATCAGGAGAATCACATTTAAGTTTTTCACTTGAGATGTTCATATAAAGATGGTTTAAAATTTCATTATTTTTGAAGATGTCTTTTATCAAAACAAGCTGGAGCATCAGACAAATGAAACATAATTACACATGAAAAACTAATATGCTGAAAAATATCAACCAGATAATTGCTATGTCTAATTCTCATACTTTGAAACAGAATTTATCATGAAACTAAGTGCAGTCCACTGCTTGTATGGAATGAAATATTGCCATCACAAATTTTAAAAATGGATGAAAAATAATGAATAAGTTTGGATTTCTTAAAATGCTTATGAGAAGACTACCTTCAGGCTTGCTTATACAAAAGTGACCATCATAAATGGTGTTCATTATAATAAAGCCACAAATAGTAAAAGTCAGATTTGTAGTAATTTATTTTTCCAAGCATGACCTAACAGAAAAGGCAAAAGTAAGGAAAAAAAGAATTAATTCTTAATTAATTAAGAGTTCATTAAGAAACAAGGGAAAAAGGGAAGGACTTTTATCAAAACCCCAAATATAAACCAAAAGGGACCATCAAAGGGGAACATGGGTCCACTCTTATATATATATACTAGAGGCCCAGTGCATGAAATTCATGCACTCGGGGGAGAGGGGAGCGCATTCCCCGGCCTGGCCTGTGCCCTCTCACAGTGCGGGAGCCCCACGATTGATCTCCCCAAAGAGGTAGGCCCTGCCCACCCATCCGGGGCTCCTCGACGGATTGCCGGAGCCGAGGTCCCGCCTCCGTGCACGCAGTGTCAAGTCCCTGCCCACCCGTGTGTGCCTGCTGTGCACAGCCTCCTGGTGATGGATTGTTACTGCATGAGGGCATCACAGCATGAGGGCATCACAGCGTGAGGGCATCACGGCATGAGGGCATGACGACCACATAGCCTTTTATTAGTATAGATTAAAAAAAGAGCACCAATGTTTCAAAACCAAAACTGTTAATTTTACCAGATATGCCACCTTTTAGATTAGTGGCTTATAGATTCATAACCAGTCAAATTCAGTATGTGTGTATGTGTGTTTACAAGTTGTTCTTGGCTACTCTGAAGAGTCCTAGACATCTCTACTTTCAAGTCTGATGCTGCAGATGAGACGGCTGGAAGACTAAGGTCAGCTGGGGCTGGATCACCTATGCATGGCCTCTCCAGCATGGTCTTGCACATATGGCAGCTCAAGGATTCCAAAGGAGTGTTCCAAGGAGTGTTCCAAGGGTTCCTGCACAGGTGGAAGGTGCAACACTTATGACCTAACCTTAGGTGTCCGAGAATGTCACTTCTGAAGTCTTCTATCAGTCAAACCAGACATGAAGGCCAGACCAGACACAAGAGGGGACTTTGACATCATGTTACAGTGGGAGAAGTAGCAAGGAATTTGTGGCCATTTTGAATATTCCCCACACAGGTTCACATTGGAAGATACATAGAAAAAAATCTATAAGAAAGATCCATAGCTCAAAGATACACATTGTGTTGATGCTTTACCAATATGATTTTTTGAAAACAGTTTCTAGTTATGCCCTCTTTAAAACTGTCCAGGTTTAAATTATTATAACTAATTTTTATAACATGTAACTCTGAGCTGAAAGCTCTTTTGTTTATTTACTTTTTTGGTTGTTTTATTCTGGTTTTTGCTTATTTTTTTTTAAGAGGATTCTTTTCCCATTCCAAGGGACCTGCATCAGCCAAATATCAGGCAGCTGTGAGAAGAAATTCTGAAGGAGATTATTAATTTTTGATTGTTAAGAATATAATTGTAACTCTATAATTAAATGTTTAAAGTCTTATAAGTAAGTGCTTAAAAAAAAGAATATGATCGTGAAACCAACTAGTAGCATAAAGTATCCACATTTCAGGTACTTAATTTTTTTTTTATTTTTTAATTAAATTCAGTTGGGTGATATGCTATATAATGAAAGCCTAATATGCAAATTGACTGAATGGCAGAACGACTGGTTGTTATGATGCACACTGTCCACCAGGGGGAAGGTGCTCAATGCAGGAGCTGCTCCCAGCCTTCAGGCCCCTGGCCAGCCAAGGCGGGTGCCCGTGTGGGGCCCCCCCAATTACCTCCCACAGAGGGGGGTGACTGTTGGTGGCAGCAGGGGGCGGGGCCAGCGAGCAGGTGGTGCCAGGTTGGCCAAGGTGAGTGCCAGCAGGTACCCCCCCCCCGGTTGTCCCGCCTGTTGCCCCACAGATCAGCCCTGATCACTGGCCAGGCCTAGGGACCCTACCCGTGCATGAATTTCATGCACCGGGCCTCTAGTTAATTAATAAGTTCATATAAGCTTCAAGTGTACACTTCTATGGTACATGATCTGTATATTGCATTGTGTGCCCATTAACCAAAGTCAAATCATCTTCCATCACCATATATTTGGTCCCCTTTACCCTTCACTATCCTCATCCCCTTCCCTCTGGAAACCACAGGTACTTTTAGAGAATATAACTTTTACCTTATAGTCATTCACACCTTAGCAAAGATCAGCTGAAACAACAGTTAGTAATAGTGAATTCCTGACATGATGCAGTACTTGCAGCCTTCCATTCCTTATCTGCACTAGGATTCATCCAAACCAGCAGAGTTTAACATTGTTTTAACATTACACCACCACCTTACATTGATAGCCTTTATAAGACACTGCCTTTTAAAGCCCATTATTGTATCTATTATTATGTGAATGTAATTAAAGCTGTGCCTCATGACAGCACTCTCCTTCAATAGAATTTCCTTCAGGAAACTCTGCAGGTAAAATTTCTCCTGGCTCAGTACCATAAATAGATGAACTTCTCTGGATCAACTAATTTGTCTTTATTTTGAGACCTTGAATCATGTAACTGGTTATGGTCTCCTCTTTGCCATGTCTGCTAAAAGTCAAATTTGTTGTCTAATCTTGGCAACTGAAATGACATGAACTTGAATGCTGATCTTATGCCACAGTTCAACTCATCCTATATAATAAAAGCCCAGTGACTGAATACCAGAACGACCAGAACGACTGGTCAACCAGTCACTATGATGCACACTGACTACCAGAGGGCAGATTCTCAATGCAGGAGCTGCCCCCTGGTGGTCAGTGCACTCCCACAATGGGAGTGTTGCTCAGCTGACCAGGATGAGTGGCACTCCCACAGCAGGCAGATTCCTGCAGGCCACGCCCCCCCCACCAGTGTACAAAACCTGTGCACCGGGCCTCTACTTATTCATAACATTGCTTTCCCTTTTTCTTGAATAATTCATTTCTTTTCTTTATCTGCTTGTACTTTAGTTTTTTGAAACCTATCTTCAATCTTTTTTAGAAAAAGTTAAACAATAAGTGACTAAATAAAAAATAAATATCCAACAAATTGTTCAGTGAGTATTCACTATGTGTTACAAAGAGCTTATAAGTGGGATGTTATCTGATTATGCCTCTGGACATGTGTTTTCCAGTTATGAAAAGCAGGAACATATATTTAATGGGTGATCTCAGCTGAATCTAATCAGATATTAGGTGTGTGAGACTTGTTCTATATCTCCTTGAATCCATTTGAATTGAGGGGGTTGTAAGAATAATTCAGTACTAATAATTAGAATTCAGAAATTTTCAGGCCTGAAGGACTACTATAGTTGGTGAGAAAGGAATGGTATTCTCAGAAGAAAATTTCACTTTGAAGAAAGATTTGACATTTGCTAATATGCTAAATGGTCAATCTAAAATAACCATAAATAGTAAATTATATGCTTTAGTTCCCTAGACATGCATATTATTATCATTTCATGGAGCCCAATATCTTGCAACTCATAAAATATATGCTCGGCTCAAACTGTTGTGAAGATTTTTGTTATTGTTGTTTTTGTTTGCTTGTTTTGTTTGGAATAAACATAATAACATTTGTTCTAAAACATTTTCAGGTTAAATAAGTGGTTCTCAACTAAGGGTGATGCCTGAAGATACTTTTGGGTGTCACTACTGGGGTAGTGGTAGTACTGACATCTAATTAGTAGAGGTCAGGAATGCTGCTAAACATCATACAATGCATAGAACAGCGCCCCACAACAAAGAACTGTCCAATCTAAAATATTGTTAGTGCCGAGACTGAGAAATCCTGGGTTAAAGCCACACTCAATGATGCAAAATTTTCAGTTCTTAACCAATAACTAGTATAAGAGGTTAAAACAATGTAAAATTTGAGGGGTGGGGGATAATTTTTGGCTTTCTATAATATTGGAAGCTTTTTTCAATTATGTCATATTTATTTTCTGGACATCCAACATTAGCATAGGCCCCACCTATAAAGGCTTGTTGAAAGAAGGATTGAATGGCCCTACAGGTGTGGCTCAGTGGATGAACATCCACCTGTGAACCAGGAGGTCACTGTTTGATTCTCAGTCAGGGCAGGCTCAATCCCCATTGGGTAGCGTACAGGAGGCAGCCAATGAATGATTCTCTCTCATCATTGTTTCTATCTCTCTCTCCCTTTCCCTTCTTCTCTGAAATCAATAAAAATATATTTTTAAAAAGGAGTGAATGAATGATCAACAGCCATTATGAAAGGTTACTGCTGACTTTCCTACTGAAGGGAGTTGGCCTTTTTTCTTTGCAGGAAGTAACAGTCTGGCTATTCAACTCCCTCCTTAGAGGGTCTCTTTTGCTCTCTCTTACTTATGGTAGTCAGAAATATAGAATACTTGTTATTGAGGTATTTATGAGAAGATTTGCTTGAAAACCCAATTAAACCTAGCACCTGTGAAATCTTAAGACATCTGATATTTGAGAGACAGTCTAATGGATGTTATTTGCTATCTCATTATCTAGGCCAGTGATGGCGAACCTACGACACGCGTGTCAGAGGTGACACGCGAACTCATTTTTTTGGTTGATTTTTATTTGTTAAATGGAATTTAAATATATAAAATAAATATAAAAAATATAAGTCTTTGTTTTACTATGGTTGCAAATATCAAAAAATTTCTATATGTGACACGGCACCAGAGTTAAGTTAGGGTTTTTCAAAATGCTGACACGCTGAGCTCAAAAGGTTCACCATCATTGATCTAGGCTGTCCCAATACTATCCTCCTATTATGTAAGCCAAAGGAGCAAAGTGCCTGGATGGGATGCCTCTGGTTGTTTGAAGTGTCAACTATAACAACTATTTGGTTAGGGACCTGGTTAGAGCATCATCCCAGTATGCCAAGGTTGTGGGTTCAATCCCCTGTCAGAGAACATATAAGAATCAACCAATGAATGTATAAATATGGGGAACAACAACTCTCTCTCTCTCTCTTTCTCTCTCTCTCTCTCTCTCTCATCAATAAATACAATTTTTAAAAAAGAACTATTTGGTTAAACAGCATTTCTGTATTGCCTGTGATATTAGAGTCAATGCCACTGTCCAGTGTATCACATAATATATTTTATACAAACCACATGCTATTAACTCAGACTCAAGATTTGTTTCAGGAAAAAAAAATGCCCCAGCCTATTATTTCTCTTGTCAAAAACACAAAACTATATATTTAACTATTTTTCTTTTTCACCGTAGCTACAAGAAAAACAAGCTGCCTGAAATTATTTGCTATTTCTGAGTCTGTATTATGAGGGTTAAAATGACACATCCTGGAATCAAGCTGCCTGGATTCAAATCTCAGAGCCACCAATTATTAGCTGAGAACCTCACTTCTCTGTGCTTCAGTTTCCTCATAGGCAAAATGAAGATAATTCACTGACTTAAGTTTATTGTTAGGATTTAAATCATAAACTGTTAAGTACTTAAAACAGTGTATCTAGCCCAGGAAGCTTTCTTTAGACAATTATCACCTATTTTAATTCTGCTTTCTTTAGAAAATTCCAAGTCTGCTGTATTTTCTAGCAGCCCTTTGACTTATAGGCTTTATAAGGCCGCAGCCTTATGTAGATTGCTCACCAATACACTGTCAATCTCTAGAAAGTGGTTCTCAACCTTCCTAATGCCATGACCCTTTAATACAGTTCCTCATGTTGTGGTGACCCCCAATTTCATTGTTACAAATTGAACATAATTAAAGCATAGTGATTAATCACAAAAACAATATGTAATTATATATGTGTTTTCCAATGGTCTTAGGCGACCCCTGTGAAAGGGTCATTCGATCCTCAAAGGGGTCGCAACCCACAGGTTGAGAACCGCTGCTCTAGAAGAATAGCTAAAATAGAGCACGCCTTTTTTTTAAAAAAAAAATGTGACTTGAATAAAAGAATGGAGGCTTGCACTTTATCAAATAAAGCTTGACCCTCCAATGAGGAATATGTCCAGAGAACAAAGATGAACCTTGTATGAGACTGAAAAAAGTCTAGACTATAAATGTTCAATGCAAGTAGTACAAACTCTAACGTTAGAATAAAAATTGTTGCACTCTACATAATGGAGGCAAGGAAAAGTGGGCCAGAAACTCTTTCCTGTGGGAGTTCATTGACCAGTGCCTATGAGGAATGCAGCGTCTAGTTACTGCAGAATTCAGGTGCTTTTCTGTAATTATGTGATAAACACACAACCCTGGACACTTTCTTTTTCTCTATGAATTTGCTCATTTCAGTTTAGAAGCATTTTTATTTACACATAAGAGCAGATATCCTGTTTGGATTTTAGATTTTTTAGATAATCCTGTCTGAGTACCAGAATAAATCAGTGGGATTTTCAGGGTGCAAAGGAAAAGTCAACCACCTCAAACTGCACACTGTCTTAGAGATATAACACTTTATTGTAGAATTAAATTGTCCATAAAACCACTAATTTTTCAAAAACCATTCTTCTATATTTATCCAGACACCACATAAATTACATTTTGCCAAATGTTGGAAATAAAGTTTTTGATCCTGTCATATATATGTCTAAGAAACATGTTGTGTTTAATTCATTGAAAAACAAATTTCATTTGCTGCCCATCACTTAACCGATAAGGGCAGCACTGTGCTTTGTTGAAGGTTTATCTGCAGAGGTAAATCCCTATTCAGTGTAAATGAGATAGTGAGTAAGTATTGATGGCAAAGTCATCTGAAAGGATTGCACTCCTAAGGTTAGCTCTCCAAATAGCCCCGAATTTGAAGAAAGCCAACATTTGAAGAAAGACAGCAGTCAGACACTTTCAGTTCTGTGTTAAGAGGCACTGCTGAAATTTAAATGATTCCAATAATGTCTTTCTAATGTTCTATGATATTATGAAACTTGATTACTTGCTGTATTGTGTTACCATGCCTATGTCATATATAAATTTCATTTCTCTGCATCTCCTGATCATTTCACAAAATTACAGGGCTAGAAGAGAAGCTGATTTCCCACCATTTAATTTGACTCTGTTAGCATTCCCAATTATTATGTGATTTTCAGAATTGTTCCAAAGTGATACACCCATCTTCTGACAGCTTTAGATATCCAAAGTTTACAAAATGTATGATGTTTGTAATTTTTTAACATGTAATGAGAATAATGGATTGTCCTTTGTGAATTGTTTTGATGAGTTTTCTTTTCCTGTTTCCTAGAGATATATAGTAAGATTTGGTTGAATGTCAGGCACCATGCTAGGTTCTTTGTAATACACGATGTTATCTAATTTCCACCACACCTTTGTGTGATTCGTATGATTATCTCTATTTTATGGATTGATAAATGGGGATTCAGAAATATTGGTTTTTTTATTCAAAGTCATACAAGCTAGCAAGTGGCAGAAACAGGCTTTCCCTTCCCAATCTACATCCCGTGCTTTGTCCACTACATCAGACATGCACAAATAGGTCACCAGGAGAGCCTCATCCTGACCTGCATTCTGCTAACCTAGCACTTAACACAAAGGAAATGATCAGGACTTGTCTCTCTCTAATTTGGTCATCATACAGAATTCTTGCTTACTGTCTTGGAGAGCATTCCGGGTTGGGCTGCTTAAAAGAGGTTCATACCAGTATAAGAAAAGTGCTACCAGAAAACAGAAATGTATAAAATACTCATGTATAAAAATTCTCTGATTGAGATCTACGATAAACAGGAATTGCAACACCTCCTCTTAACTAAGGATGAACCCAGAAGAATTCAGTATCTTTCCACACATCTCATTTCTAGGTTCAACTGGATCTATAGGCAGAGTGAACAAACATTATTTAATTTAATCCTTGACATATGAGATAGGTACTATGATTTTTCTGCATTTTTAACATTATATCAAACCAACATTTAAAAATATTAAGTGCTTTTTCCAAAGTCACACAACTAAACCTCTGTACTATAACATCAAAATCTTTCTGTTGAAGTTTAGTCCTTTTCCTGGAGTCCTGAAACATTTCTTCTTTCCCTCAGCTCATTTCACACTGTCACTTGTATGGGTCACCACACTTTGCTACATGGCAGCAAAACTCCTTATCAAATCCACTTACTTAAATTCTCCCCCCTCCTCTTAGATCTTCTCTCATTCTGCTCAGTGATTCCACAGAATGTTTCTGCTATTAGTACTGTCTAATTAAAGATCTCCTCAAATTCTTCTCTCCATAAACATTTTTTATGCACTTGAAATTAAAAGAGGCACTATATTTTACTTATTTACTATAATCTGACATTTTGATTCATAGACATTCTCATATTAATATCCACACACAATTACAGTTATGTTTTTATGTATTAATCTAATAAGTCTTTTTAATATTTGAACACTTCGGCCACTTCATTATTTTTGAGGTCACAGCTCCTAGAAGCCAATAATTGTGTCTGATAAGGCAATTGGTACAAAACCCATCATTAGGCACCTAATAAATATGCCAAATGGAAAACTAGAGCACATTTATCTGATAGGTAGAGTCCCAAAGACATTTATCTAAT
This sequence comes from Myotis lucifugus, assembly GCF_000147115.1. NCBI lineage: Eukaryota > Metazoa > Chordata > Mammalia > Chiroptera > Vespertilionidae > Myotis > Myotis lucifugus. Next base: position 366,452 of record NW_005871162.1, on the reverse strand, counting down.
TCATTAAACAAACGTTTGTTTGGCACCTAATATGTTGAAGATTTTGTACTAAGTAAATGTTCATGTGCTCAAAAGTGTAACATTAATAAAACAACATTCTAACTTATTTGGTTTGGTTCCTTCCTAAGTTGAGTGTGATTACAGGTATGTGGGGTAACCACTCTGTCCTTCAGTTTCTTTTATACTGAGGGGATTATTTGATTTTGGAAGACTGTTCTAGTTGTGTAAGTCCCATTCAATGTGGCTGTACCACTCCCTAAATTGAGAAACCATCTCTCAGCTTTCCAAATTAGGGATGATTTAATCTTCATAGTTATACAATTAGAGAAAGAAAACTTCTTTTAAAATGATACATGAGTGACGAGAACTACCTTGGATGTATTGTGGATTTATCTTAGCAATATATTGATTTAAGTATAAGTGAATCATAAACATAAGGATTATGTTTCTCCTAAAGTATCAGATGATATTCTCTTGGCAAAATGCATTTAGGATTTTATTAAGCCCAAGACATTTGAAAATCAAATGATATACTAAGAATAGGATGTTCATGCAGGATCTATACCTCAAAATGAAGTAAATTGTGAGACAATTTGTTGGGTATTATAGGCTAAGGAGTCCTGTTGCTTTTATTCCCCTAATATTAAAGTAAAAGTAAGTTTGAAATTTAGTCTATCTAAAGGCCCAAACCACAAATATCCATTGTATGGTCTTCTTTGCCCAATAGTTAAACAAATTCCCCTACACCACTAGCCTCTCATTGATCATTTCTTTCAGATTGGCTTAACTGGACACTGGCTCTTTCCGTAAGTTCTCCCTGTTCTCTCTTTCTCTCAAATACCACATATTTCAGGGTTTTCAAACAACTTTCATCGTATGACTCCCCCATCTTCATATAAACAAACACATACATATATACTCCCTTGAAACTCTTGGCAATTGACTATACATTCTTTTATTTTCTGATATTATGTTCTATAATCCTTTTGGTTACTTCCCTTGATTCAATATAATCTTGGGGACCTGTTCAAACCATTTATTTCCTGCCATTCAGAGTAATGTCATTATGTCCTGGACAACTAAACCAAATGTGAACATAATTTTTGAACTTGAATTCTTCTATACTCCACTTGTTATCCTTCTCATGGACCCACCAAATATGCTCTACTTCTGAGATAGAAAAGCCTTCTCTCTACTCTGAGACCACAGTTTTCTCTTTCCCACAAATCTTTTCAATTTCAGTAGACTCCAATTCACAGGTCTTGCTACCTTCTTTCTTCTACATCTAGGATCTATTGCTTTAAAACTTCTTCCTTGACACTATCCTTGAAAACATATCAATTCTGAATGAAATCAACTAGGTTGAAAATGCTGTTTAGTAAACCACACAACTGGGCAATGAATCAATAGATGAGTTCTCTCTTTCCTTCCCTAACTGATAATAAGAAAAAAAGCAATTGAGTCATATGGCAATATTAACCATTTCTTCTTGAAGCCATTCCTTCCTCACACCTCAACTCCTAATCTATTTTCTCAACAGAGGCAGTTCCTCAAATTTTAGAGAAAAGATAGAAACCATAAGACCAGATCACCTTTTTATACTTTACATCCTTCGAGTGGACTTGCAGTCCCCTCTCCTCTACAGAGTTGGGAGTGGAATTTATTATTGCCCATCAATTTCCTCAGGAGGTGAAAGGCAAGACTCTTTTTCTCCTTTGTAAACTTGTGGCACAGAACAATAGGGGTTCAAACAATATTTACTAAACATATGAATAAATGACTGGGAAATGATCAGGGAATTTCTGACAAATATATTTGTAATTTCAAACAGCCAGCTAATTGCTTCAGTTACATGCGTGTTATAAGTGGTGACCTGGCTTATGTTTCAGCAAACTATCTCAAACCATTTTCATGTTTCTTTGGTTTTAATATAACTCAAAGTACACTCTGCCAAGGATATTTCTCCATAGATTTTAAACACAAAATTCTTTCAGGGGAAATTTAATCCTAATGGTTAAGATTCATTTACACTTAAGTCATCAAAACATCATTTAAGAATCCCACGTGGCTATCTAATTGTGTTATTCCCTAACTGGATAATTGTTTGTATATTTAAGACACAATCATTATTTGCCCTTAATTTATTTAGATACTTGTCTCAATTATACACTTTGTATCTTGTGTATAACAAGCCATAATAAAATTAAAATACACTCTGGTTTAAGGATACTTCAGTCTTTATGTTTAGGGATAAAGTTTTTGCATAAGAGGATTGAAACAAGAAATGAGAAGTTGAAAAATGTTTTTTTTAAATAAAGGCTTATTTAGTGGTTAATGTATAATAGACGTCATTCTTAATACAGAAAAATCCTTTCATCAGCTTAGTGGTTTTCACTATTGCTGGTCATTTTAAAGTAAATCAATTGTCAATCTCATGAAAAAAAGGAGTCAAGTATGGTAAATAGAAAATTAAGTTTGGGTGCTAAAAATGGTAAAACTTTAAATAGATGGAAAACTAGAGAAAGGAACTTATGTTTCCTGGAATTTAGTTTTTCTTGTCTTTTTAAAGTACTTTTCATGCCACTTTTACCTTGTCTCTTTCCTTTCTCCTTCTCACTCATTCTGCTCTAACTATGCTGGCCTTGACAATTCAAACTCATTTCTTTCTCAGGATCCTATGCCTCCTGGAGGCTCTGTCACATGGCTCATTCCAATTAAGTTTCTATTCCAAAGTCAGCTCTTAACAGAGGCCTTTCCTAATCACTCTAACAAAGTAGCCATTTCCTCCCACTTTGTCATTCTCTTCTTACCCTGCCTTCTTCTTACCATCTTACTTATTATTGTAATCACATGGCTACCTAGATTTATAAACTATACTTAGTAATTTAGGTATCTATTCAAATTCCCCCCAAAAGGCAGGGAGGCAGGAACTTTGGTTTCTTCACTACCATATCTCCCAATATTTGTTGAATCAATGAATGAATCTTCAGTGCTAGTATTTAAAGAGTTTTTTGTTCTTTTTGTTTTTGTTTGGTTTTTGCCATTTTACCTTACTGAGTTCTGTAATATGCTAAGGTGAAAACACAACATTTGCAAACATTACTGATGAAAAAAAGAAAGAATAATTCTCTCTACAATATTTACTCTGTTTCAAAGGTGGAACTAATGTTTCTAAATTCTACTTCATGTATGGTTTAAAAAGATTCAAAGACTTGAGATTAGATAAAGCAAATGAAATTGTTTATTGTTGGTTTGAAAGAGAAACAAGGAAAGGTCAATATTTGGACTCCTGACTGTGTAGATAATGGGATGCTGTACTCTGGATATACACTAAATATAAATGAAAACTGAATTCTTACTAATGACATTCAGCAATATAAGTTGTGTTTCACAAAACAGTATTTTCATATTTTAGAGTACAAAAATTTATATTATTTACTTCTAAAAAAACACTGATTTTTCTAAATACTATGAAGATGATAGAAACTAACTAGGGATGGGATGCAGAGGGTATAGAGAATATTTTAACTATTTTTTCTTAAAATTTTATCCAACTCTTATTATCCAATTTTTATTAGCAACTAAATAAAGTGATAGAATAACAATACATATACTAAGTTCTATGAATTTTGTGTGCTAAGTGCTTTGTGCATAATTTCTATTTAATCCTCCCACCAAACAGAAAAACTAATACTCAGAAAGTTTATCTAACATGCTCAAGGCTACCCTGATTTTTTCAAAGGGAGACTGGCTTCCTGACCATTCTGAAGTAATGAACAATTTGCCCAGCAGGAGTACTCCATCAGGCATCAATGCTCTACCTCAACACACAAAGCACAGTGCTAATGCTCCAGAGAACGTGCTCCAATTGCTCAAATCTTCAGAAATGTGCTAAAGCATTTACCACACAAAATACATTTTATTTTTAAACAAAAGATGCATATTTTATTAGTATATATAAATAATTTGGGAAACCTTAAAAATTCCATTTCTGACCAGGGAACAGATAATTGTTGTGATGACCAGAAAGATAAGTAGATTTCAAAGCTAAATCTCCTTTCTGCACACAGTCAAGATAGAACAGGAAGCACAGGGAGTCGGTCAGGACATTGCCAGAGCCAACTGTATGAAGTAAGATCTGCAACCTCATGCTCAGACCACAGTCCACAGTCTCACTCTACTGTGGTGATTTCTGTAAACATGTATAAGCCACTCAGAGTGATTATCATGCACATATCCCATATACACCAAAGCTTGGCATTTGTTATTCTGAATATATAGATGGGCATGTAAGTGGCCTTGGTTCTCAGGGATATGACCCTGAGTTCCAGCTTAACGTGTTAAGAGATAATGATCAGGTATCTCAGCTAACAATAAAGAGCTAAAATGTATTTTACTCCTTATCTCCTACTTCTTGGATAATTCCTATACTCTGAACCTCAGAAACCAGATTGCAGTATCTCCCATGCTAGCTCATTGTGACAACTAAGGTTGCAATGGAAACAATAAATTCAAGACTTTGCCTGAAAATTGACATTGTAAGACACTGAAGGAAAAAACACTAAAAAGATACATATAAATGGAAGCATTTACTGTGCTCATGGATAAAAAGAACTGACATTGTTAAAATGCCCATACTACCTAAAGCAATCTATCCTATATAATAAAAGCCTAATATGCAAATTGTCCCCTCAACCAGAAGTTCGACCCGGAGTTCGACAGGGGGAGGGTGGCCGATCAACCACCCAGGTCCCTCCCTCCCGACCAGCCCTGCCCCAATCCCCCACCCCGATCAGGGGCAGGGCTAGCTGGCCAACCACCTGCGGCACCTCCCCCTAGCTGGCCCCACCCCCAATCACCCCTCCCACCCAAATCAGGGGCAGGGCTGGCCAACCAACCACCTGTGACCCCTCCCTCCAACATGCCCCACTCCATATCAGCCCCTCCCCCCATCAGAGGTGGGGCCAGCCAGCCAACCTCTCGTGTCCCCTCCCCCTGGCTAGCCCAGCCTGATCGCCCTGATCGGAGTGGGCTGGCCAGATCCCACCCATGCACAAATTTGTGCACCAGGCCTCCAGTAGATTCAATAAAATCCCTATCAAAATATCAATGGCACTGTTCACAAAACTAGAACAAATCCAAAAATTTATACAGAACCACCAAAGACTCCAAATAGTCATAACAATCTTGAGAGAAAACAAAGTTGAAGGTATCATGCTACCTGAATATCAAACTATACTACAAGGCTATAGTAATCAAAACAGCATGGTGCTAGCATAAAAACAGAAACAGAGCTCCTCCACATTACTGCTTAGCTTCTGGCTCATCTCATAGACACAGGCAGTAGCCAGGCCTGTAACTCCCCCATCATCCTCTGTATTATCCTTCAGCAATCCCAACTCCTGGGACAGGTGTTTGTGGTTAGCACTACAATAAAGAGCTTTGGTTTTCATGGTAGACCCACACTTTCAGGTCAGAGGCTGATAAGGAACTGATAAGGATTTCAGTCACAACTCATGGGCTTGTTCTCATCCTCCCCACAGTGTGTTCTGGGTTTCCAGGTTTTTCTTATTTTCCTGAACTTTATGTCCACCTTTCCTTCCCAAATATTGTTCTTTACGACTTTAAGTTTCATCATCAGTTATGAAAATAACAGTTCTACACAATCTGCTTAACCAGCTCCCTCAGTTCCACTAGGTCAAATCCCTGAAATAAAATGGTTAAAACACACACATACACACACCTCCTAGTTTTTCTGTTTCTCTAATTTAACCTTCACTAGTACAGACACTTAGAACATATGGCTCACGAGAGGGAGATGAGTAGCATATTTGGAAATCAAAAAGACCCTCAAAGTATCCTACCATTTAAACAGGTATATGCACTGTTGATTTTCAAGTTATGCTCTGAAAATGTATATGCAACAAGTATTTCTTCAGATGCAAATGCCTATTGAAGTGTTATTAAAAATTCTAGTCAATATTCTTTTGGTTGCAAGTGACAGAAACCTAACTTACACTAGCTTAGGCCAAGGGAATCCATTGAATTGTGTAAACAAATAATAAGAAAAGTAGGAAAATTGGAAACAGAAATTGAGATACCATCTGAACTTTCACTCATCTCTAAATTGCTCTCTTTCTGTTTCAGTTTCTGTCTCCTCACACTAACCTTTTGAGACAAGGCTGGAAAAAAAGATACTTCCGGGCTCTCTTTGCCTAGATTTAACTCCAGAAAAGAAAAGGCCCCTTTCCTTCAGGTCCTGTTTTAAAAAAAACAAAAACCTGGTGGGGGCCTCTAATCAGCCTCTATAATTAAAACTGACATCAGGAAGAGGAAAGAAGCTAAGTATTAGTCAGTAGATCTCAGCAGAACTATAGGACTCAGGAAAGAGGTGTATTTAAAAAAAGACAAGGTATGGCTATCAAGAGAAAGAGAAAAGGGGCACAGAATTCAAAAATAAAACTACAGATATCCATGACAATGGGTTGGTCCAGATCATAATGTACACATTTCCTTTGAGGTTTTCCTTACATATAGGTATGTATTATGAAACATGCCTTATCCAGAATGGCAGGATAATAAAAACATTTAAAAAGGGTCATGCTATATAAGTACTGCATGCTAATGGGGGTTAAATATATGGTGACAAAAGGAGATTTGAATTTGGTGGTGAACACATAATGCAACATGCAGATGATGCATACAGAATTATACACTAGAAAGCTATATAATTTTATTAACCAACATCATCCCAATACATTTAACTTAAAAAAAATTTAAAGGGTCATGGCTAATGAACTGTCTGTGCCCAATGAGCATTGTTGATAGATCCATTTTGTTCTACATATTTATCAATCATTTTAACCAGACCAAAGATGTGTACTTACTATATTTATGATCAACAAAAATCTGACAGAGAAAGAAAATGTGCTTGATGATACACTAAATATCTAAAGTGGATAATACACTACATTATAATACACTACATTATCCAAAGGCTGAATAAATTGTCCAGTGTTAAACAAAAATAAAAATGATATATAGGAAGACATTGATTTGTATAAAAGCCAACCAAGCTACCAACAAACAATAATAGCACAAGTTTACAATAGAGAAGTTCTTACATAATGGCAGCGCTATGATATTTAGAGAGTATATTTTTATGTGTGTCTGTCTATAACCCACTCTTCCCTTGAGTTTTTATTGATTCTTAGATTTAAAAAATGAGCTACAAACAAATCTAGATTGCAGAAACAGTGTTTTATAATTCAGTGTGATTTTATAACTTTTTACCTTTGTACCTTGTAAATCAAGAAATAATTTTATAATTTAGTTTCCATAGTTTTAGAAAGTGATGAAGGTAGTAATGATTCAATTGTTAAATGCATTTCTCTTCATCTATATTGGTTTCATAAGATTTTAAATATACTTATGATTAATGTAAATATATATAATCACAGATGTATATGTAATAAAGATTTTAAATATACTATAAATAATGTAAAAATATATAATCACACATATTTACAGAGTTGCACATCAGACTTCATTTCTAGGACTAAATTTAATTTACTAGTCCAATGATCACAGTGATTATAATTTTATAATTGAGCTGCAGCAAAAAAAATCATTTGTGACTTTCTTAAATGACCCTTTTAGAACCAATGTTTATGACTCAATCTGGAAAAAAACATGCATTAATAGTATAAGAAGTGTGATTAGAATCCTCCAACTATGTTGGAAAATAGGCTTAAAACATTGAAATTCTGTGATACAAAGATGAGAAACAGCCCCTAGAAGGAGAACTCATCTGTCCTCCTGACATATGCTCTAGTTTGTAGTGATTCTTACACCCCAAAGCATTACCTCATTACCATCTGCTCCCAACTTTCAACTCCCACCTCTGACATTTTTAAGTGAGGCAATGGGAACAGGCATGGACTCCCCAGATTCTGTGAAACTATTACAGAATTGAATCTTGTTTGCAGACATATATTCCAGAGCTCAAATCTCACTGGGAAAAGACATCAATCCAGAATAGATCTTTGGCAGAGTTTAAAGAAAGTCTGGGTGAATAGAAGGTCAAAGAGATAGCTACATATGTTAAGTCTGAAAATGAATATGAAATTAAATATTACAATGAAGCATGAGAGACATAGTCAAGGAATGATAATAAATGGAATTATTTGTATAAGTAAAATGTAGACAGTGTAATAAGGATTAAGTGTTAATGAAGGAATGAGAGACCTGTGTACTAGTAAGACTTGGCATTATTATTAATTGATAAAAGTTGAGAAGAAAGATAACATTAGATTGTGGAAAGACATAATCTGCTTCTGAAGTTTCTGCTGTGCTCATTATAAAATATGAATGTGATTCGCTCATTGGTCATTGATACATTTATGCATAAGCATTTAATGTGTACCTAATAGGTACATGGGAACTATGCCAGAAACTTTATAAGAAGCAAAAGAAATAAAAGACATAGTCCACATATTCTACAATATCCTACGATCTGGCATACACTTGAAATAAATAATAGTGTAAGATATTATTAGTATAAATACCAAAATGGGAAAACAGACCATAGATCCTTTGGGAGTTCAAAGAAAGGGCATCATTGTGAATTTGAGCAGTTGAGAAAGGCATGTTGGATGCCTAAATTGTGAGTTTGTTCTCAAAGAATGAGTAGGATTTGAATTTGTAGTGGAATGGGGGTCAAACCTTCTGCAAGTAAGGCTTCCCAAAGGGAATATGTCCACTTTGTTTGTTGAGAGGGATTGTTCCCTGACTCCTTTCTTCCTCACATCCCTACATCTATTCAATCACAAAGTTCTGTTGAGTTTATACTATGAACAGATCTGTCCCTACTTGTCTCCATACTTACTGTTATCCTAATTCATGAACCATCTTCTTTTGTCCTAATCATTGAAACAGCCCCCTAACTATTCATTCTTCCAACTATAACTGAGTTAATGATGGGATAGTCAGTTGAATATGTCCTCTAGTCAAAAGGGATATAGAATCAGAGATTTAAAATATCACAATAAAAGTGACAATCTCTATATAGCAGCGGTCAGCAAATTAAGCCCAAGTGTTGGCCCATCACTGCCTGTTTTTGTAAATGAGGTTTTACTGGAGCACAGCCATGCCTATTAGTTTGCGCATTGTCTATGGCTGCTTGTGTGCTACAACAGCAAAGGTCAGCAGTTCCTGTAAAGATAATCTGGACTGCAAATGGAAATTATTTACAGAAAATTTGCTGATCCCTGATCTACAGTAATGGACTAACTGCAAAAATGATGGTAGTAATTTCAGATGTAAATAATCATATCACATTTTTAGGTATATGTAACCTTGGTCTACATGTATACATATATTAAAACTTACTTTCCAAATGCTGCAGAATTCATGAACATCTAAGGAATAGTAGGAGACAGAGATAAAGAAAGAAAACTTAAACCACTAATAATATTTTACAAAAAGATGTGGAACTCTAAAGCTCATAGGTTATTATCATTGTTATGCTCCTTAAAGAAAGCAAATTACATTTTCCTCTATTTAAGAACTCGATGGTTGCAAAAGTTATTTAATAGCAACCTGGGATTTTAACTGTCTCTATAATTGCATTTATAATTTTTGTCTGCTTCATAGTTTAAGTCAGCAAGGCCTTTTGGAGGTGCAGCAAGTCTATGAATGTATCTCATCATCTGAGTTTTGCATGCTGGATTACTATGTACCAGATAAAGCTAGTTTTTTACTTCCATGGAACTCCTGCTGTCATTAAATTCACCATGACGAAAAGAAACCTAGCACTCAGCCTTGGAAATACATTAGGTGTGCCTCAATGGTCTAGATAAGGCAAAATGGGAAGCAGGAACAGTAATATGTCTTGAGCATATTGAAAATATTCATTCCTTTCTTTTGGGCAATTCATTTGGATATGATTGCCATACACATATTCAGGTAAAATTGAGGGAGGCATTCAATCATATAGATAGTGTAAGTATCAGAACACTTTGGCTACAAGTGACAGATATGCAAGTTAAGCTAGCGTATGCCCAAAAGAAGAGTTTATTGGAAAACATAATAAAATTTCACAAAAAGAGGTGTGGAACACACCTCAGAGATGATAGATCCAGGTATTAAAACTGTAGGACCTTGATCCCTTTCTCTCTTTCCACGATTTTCTCATTTTGGTTTCATTTCATGGAGTACTTTCCCCAAATTTGAATTTCATACCTTTGTGGGTATGGATTATGGAGTAAAAATGTGTTCTCTCCTCCCCAGTTCCAACTTGGAAAATCCTGGGATCACAATTAACTTATTATTTGGATCAAGACAAGCCAATGGTGGGAGATGGGAATTTGATGTATTATTTTCTGAGGAGAGGTATAGAAGTGCTAAACATACTCATGTAAAACTCAGGAGCTGCTTCAGCTATCAAATATTTGATTTTCTGTGATTACCTATGGTCAACTTAGTTGGTAACTTACTGGATATAAAGATTAATGTTTTAGCAATGGTAACAGATGTCTACTGGGATTTTTCCCATTGCACCAAAATTTGTCCAAGTCTCAAATGAGACTAAATGTGCAAGTACTCCACATTTTCTTCCTATAGATCTTCCAATGATTAAAACCAGCCACCTCCCTTCAGGGCTTCCTGAGTTCAGAAATATTGGCCAAACCTTAACCCTTCCCCAGTTCCACCTCCAAGTTAACTTAAGGATGAGACTAGGAAAGAGTGTATCAGCTTTCATGGGCATGTAGTTTTCAGCAAGAGTGGGTATATCCATCATACACCTCATGTGGATGCCACCCTTTCTGGACATCAAAGATATGTGATACCAAAGAATTGCTGTAAGAAGGGGACACTAGAGTTTAGATCTCTGGACATTTGCTTAGCCAACAGAAACAAGTTAACTTGCCAAAAATAGCAAATATTTTAGATTATTAGATATTTTCTCTGAAACTCTCTATTTAGTTCTTTATAAAATGTAAAACCAGTTTCCACTTTGATAAATTTCAAGTCTGAGCTGCTTAGGACAATATTCTCCATGTGAGCCAGCAGTTAGGCACAGCTACTATTTTTGACCATTTTACACTCTCTATCACCATATCAATTAAGCTATAGAAATTAATTTGCAATTTTTATTAATGTTTCCTTGGCCTTTGACTCTGAAAACAGAAATAGGTCTTAAGATAAACTGTATTAGCTCAGAGCTGTACCCACTGCTTAACCTGAAAATGAAACCAGAGCTGTCAGAACAGATTTTCCTTTCATGATGGTAAAATATGAAGGTGCTCTCAACTCTCTTCAGTTTTCTTTGTATACTGAAAACCTAACATAATTTGAGTTCATCTGCTTTTCACTTTAAAGGAGGGGAAAGTACTTTCCTATTTGCTGATGATACAGGTTTTTATTGTCTTAAAATTAGAGTTGACTTAACAGATAGTTGTTCTCTCAATATAGGTAATCTGAGTACTGTCCAAATAAATGTTTCATACACAGGCAAAATAATTCAAGCTATCATTTTGGAGAGCATTCCCAAATATTGATTAAAGAAAAAAAAAAGAAGCCTTTAAATAAGTTCATTTCCTTACTGCGGGACGCATATTTTGTGAAAAGTTTATTATGAAAGGTCCTCAATTAAATTATTGCCTCAATTAAATTGATTTTCTAAGATCTAATGGCTGTAGTAAGTGTTTTGAAACATTTGTTTTAAAAATGCAAGATAAAATTATTTCTGCTACATGCTCTGATGTAGAACTTTGATATCTCCATTGCCTGTTTTTCCTGTGTTTAGCAGGGCCATAACTGTATGGAAAATAATTAATAGCCCTGACTAAAGGATCTCTGTTCTGAGGAAGGTGGCTTTCTGTTGAAAGTCTGGTTAAAATTCTCAATTTTCATCAGAAGATATCACCTGTGTCTTGTGCAAAACAAAATTTTGGATCCACTCTTAATCAGTAGCACAGAGTATCTGTATTCCAGATATGATCAGAGAGAAAATCCTAAATCTTTTTTGCCCCTCCCCCCATACAAATAAAAAGATTCATTGAAACAAATCATATTAATTGAGAGTTGACTGGAGCCATCCAATTCATATTTTTTCTGGACATTCTTTTTTTTTTCCAGGTTAGACAAGAGTATCAGAGAGCTGAACATACAGACATTTCATCATTAATTATCCTCTTAGGTTAATACAAATGTGGTAGGCTGTGTAATCAGGCCCCAAAGATGACCATATCCTACTTCCCACATATGTTATCTTGTATGGCAAAAGGGATTTTTAAGTCTTGAGATGGGGAAATTATCCAGGATATAATCATAATGGTTCTTATAAAACAGGCAGAAGCGGGTCAGAGTCAGAGAAAAAGATTTAATGACAGAGTCAGAGGTAGGAGTGATATGGCCAAGAACCAATGAATGTGGGCAGACTCTAGAAGCTGGAAAATGCCAGGTACAGATTTCTCCCTAGAGCCTCCAGAAAGAATTGCAGCTCTGCCTACACCTTGATCTCTGCACTGTCAGGCCCATTTCAGACTTTTGACCACCAGAATTGTTAGGTAATAAATTTGTATTGATTTAAGACACTAAGTTTGCGGTAATTTGTTACAACATAATAAGAAACTGATATAGCTAAAAGAAAATAGTATGTAATTTTTTTTTTTTTACTGAATTAATGTTATGTTTATCCCACTAGGTCTGCTTCTTAGAGTTACTGAAGAAAATACTTTTAGATATCAGTATACAAATAACTGTTCTCTTGAGTTACTAAAATTTGTAGTTATGTCCCTGATCATTCTTTCTCATGCAGTCTTCACTACTAAGAAACTCCAACACAGTCCATTACTATGAACATAACTTTATCTCTGATTCAGCTTTACTTTTCTTTTTACTCTCTTTCTCATTTACCTATCTTACATCTTCTTGACCTAGATATAACCCAATTCAAAATATTTTTGAAGATGAATATAAATATATCACTTATTAAAAATTCTTATACATATTTTATTAAGAAAGATCTTCAAGTTAATTTAAGTTCTCCCCACTGTAAATTAATCTCATTGAAAATTTGGCTTGCAATTTGAAAGAGAGCCATTTTGACCAAAAAATAAATGAATAAAAGAATTCAAAGTTTTTTTCTTCTTTTGAACTTAGACAAATGACATTTTGACTTTTTTTAAAAATATATTTTATTGATTTTTTACAGAGAGGAAGGGAGAGAGATAGAGAGTTAGAAACATCGATGAGAGAGAAACATCGGATCAGCTGCCTCCTGCACATCTCCTACTGGGGATGTGCCCGCAACCCAGGTACATGCCCTTGACTGGAATCGAACCTGGGACCTTTCAGTCCGCAGGCCGATGCTCTATCCACTGAGCCAAACCAGTTTCAGCGACATTTTGACTTTTTAACTTTTCTTAAAGATCTACTGATGCAAAATCCATTATATAGCCTCCATTCTAGAAACAGAGTCAGTAATTAAAGTTCTCAAATAATGTAATGAACAACTGTATTCCTTTCTGCATTTATAATTTATACATTTATAATTTTCATTTTTCTTTATATGAGATGACATACTGATATTGGCCACATCTGAATAGAGATTTGATAAAGATTGATAACTGTATTTTTTTTAAAAAATTGTCCTTTGACTTTTGATAACAGCTGCTCTCTCTTTGCTTAAGCCTTTACATTCTCTGACATTGGCCTTCCATGTTTGAAGGGCTCTTGTGTAAAGACGAAGAGCTGGCTTTCTCTGCTCTTCACCCAGTGACACATGACACTAAAACAATCTAACTTTGTCTGCATTGTGACAGAAATATTCTCATTTAATGGTTGTCACAGACCATAGCTCATTTGATGAGCTCCACTTAGCTTTACCCCTGCAAGTACATTTCCTATAGTTGGTGCTGATATTGGGGAATTAACCTTTCATGCCTCTTTCCATTTGATCTTACCTGTTGACATTTGTATGCCAAAAAAAGAAAATGTCAGTGGCAGGAGAAAGAGTAGATATGTTCCAAAGTGCTTGTCTGCCAAGTAGACAGGTTTAACTGAGGAAGGTGACTGGGAAAAGTGTGAAGATCATGCCAGACATTGGGATATATGTTTAGAAACAGGAGAAAAAAACTGACCAGCAGGAAAAGCTTGTGGGAACAAAATCTCTGGGAAGTAAGCAGATGATGGCAGGTGACAAAGTGGACCACAAAGAGGTGAATAGAAGAGGATAATTTGCAGAGATACATGAAGCACTCAACATGGAAATTGGGCAGCCAGTCAAAGATATATCAGCCTTGACTGGTCAAAAGCACATTTTGATTTGACTGTTCACATCTTGTTGTTGAGTGAGAATTTCCTTGATCATGTGGACGGTAGGAAAGATCAACATCCAAAACATTCATAAAGGCTTATGGAGAGAATGAAGGTGATGGGAAAATGGTGGATTATAATTATAATACCACCGGGCCATATCATAAAATGTTCACCCTAGGTAATGAACATTTATGTTTTTATAGAAAAAATGCTTCTAAATCTACCCATATATGATAGCAGGTACTTACATTAATCATGTTCATTTATTTTCTAGCCTTCTGTAATTAAATGTTTTCTTTAATAGGCTATAAGCTACAAGAGGGCAGGAATCACATCTATTTAGTTCACTATTCAGCATTCTGGAACAAGTTCAATGCCTGTCACACAGAAGACATCGAATATATATTTATCGAATAAATAAATTAGTATATAAATGACAAAACTCAATTTAACTGGATGCTTAATGGTATGTGGCCGACTTGTAAAACTATGACTATCCAAAACTAGATTTTGTTTCTATGTCAATAAAACATCAGCACACTTGAAACATCTAAATGAGCATTTCTGTTTTCAGCTAAATATTTATCATTTTCTAGAAACTGTATTAAAGAAATAGAACTTAGTAATACTTTCAATCTTTTCTGGCTCTGGATGAGTGAGAACAACCATAAATAGAACTAGAGCCTGTTTTGGTTTTGGGTTTTTGTTTTTAATTTCTGGAATCTATGGAAACTACTAAAAATACCAAATATTTAAAAGATGGAGAATTTAGATTAGTTTTAGGATTAAACAATAGGTCGGCTCTTTCCTCCATTTGTTTGCCAATCTCTGTACTCACATTAAGATGTTTTAATCTATTTGTCACCCCTATCTGTTTACATTTAGATTTGAAAACTAGACAGCACTTGGAAGATACAATGACTCTATTAAGACATTGCCATATTTTAAGGAGACACACATACACATGCACACATACTTCCCAAGCTGGAACAACTTCAGTATATCTAATCTCCAACGTCTTTTCCTAGAAGAAAATCTAAACAAAATCTATTTTGTAATGTGTTAGGAAGCAGCATGTCCCTATTCCCCAATGATACTGGTAACATCACAGGAAAAACCGGTACCTGTACATAATGGTCTCTGAGTTCACTACTGAACCCTTTCCCTCTTATTTACAATGCACATATAGTCCCCACTGCAAGAGGGAGATTTTGTAAAAGAACACCTATCTTCAAGCTCAGGAGTAATAAAATATCAATGGCATAATAAACATAATTATATACCCACGAGGTTCAATTAAGGAAAACAAAGAAAAAGGGCAACCATGTAGGCACTAGCAACTCTATAGTTTCTTTTTGGCAATCTTGTGCTGAAACTCTCACTATAATTTACTTTCAAGATCATGAAACTAGACTTCAACTCATTAAAGTTTGCATGAGGATCTTATTTTCATAAACCTTCAATTGATTATAATTGATAATCTTGAAGAGTCTTTCCAAGGCCAAGATTCCTCTGTATAGATTATTACCTTGTGTGGTAGGAAAAAATGGAGAGGAGTCTGCAGAGAAAAAACATGTTCTTTCATGAAGAAGCATGCCCTGAGGACAATAACCAACTAAAGAATCAGAGCTTTTAGGTTAGAAGGCATCTACTTTAGTAGATAAAAATGCCTGCTGGACCCCATCTCCACTTCATTATTCTTGATATTGTTGTTTTTTTAAAGAAAATACCAATCAGAAAGGATATATGCACCCCTATGTTCATACTGGCACAATTCATCATAGCTAAGATTTGGAAACAGCCTAGTGACCATCAGCAGATGAGTGGATTAAAAAACTGTGGCACATCTACACAATGGAAGACTATGCTGCGGTAAAAAAGGAATTCTTACCATTTGCAACAGCATGGATGGAACTGGAGAGCATTATGCTAAGCAAAATAAGCCACTCAGAGAAAGATAAATATCATATGATCTCACTCATTTATGGAATATAATGAACAACATAAACTGATGAACAAAAACAGATTCAGAGACAGAGAAGCATCGATCAGACCATCAAACCTCAGAGGGAAGGTAGGGGAGGGTGGGGGTAAGGGGGAGAGATCAACCAAAGGACTTGTACGCATGTATATAAGCCTAACCAATGGACACAGACGCCAGGGGCATGAGGGCATGAGTGGGGGGATGGGGGGGCAATAGGAGAATAAGGACACATATGTAATACCTTAATCAATAAAGAAAAAAATAAAGAAAATAAAAGGTCATACCTATAAACAGTAAAAATATTTAGATATGTAGACTGGAGAAGCAGCAACAGAGAAAAAATATCGTGTAGATTGGTGTAGTGCTGTCACATCTATTTGTAAATGCTCTGGAAATACTAGCTATGAGATTGAAACTCGGACAAATAAGTGCTAATGTTGCTTTGCTCTATTGCCGGAAATATACAGAAGATTTAAACCAAAGGAATAGATGTATTTTACTACCTTGTTATCCTCCACTCCACTTGGCTTTGTGTTGGAAGAAAGGTTTTGTTGTTAAGAGGCCAAAGCAGAGGCACAGAGTCCCAGACAACTTTTTACATGGCTTGCTGAAAGCAGACTGGTGCTTAAGATGCTCAGCTCCTATGCCAGACTACCAAAAATTTGGGTTCCAGACCCACCAATTAATAGCTGCTGATATGAGCCAGCTATTTAGCTTTTCTAAGTTTTATCTTAAAATGAGAACCTACTTATCACATAAGTGTTTAATATGACTAGCATGTGGCTAAGCATCAAAAATGTTAGCTATGAGCCCTAGCTGGATAGCTCAGTTGGTTAGAGCATCGTCCAGATATGCCAAGGTTTCAGGTTCAATCTCCAGTCAGGGCACATACAAGAAGCAACTAATGAATGCATAGATAAGTGGGTCAACACATATCTCTCTCCCCCTCCCTCCCTCTCTTTCTGTCTCTATAATATTGATTTCTTATGGCTGTGTGTGTGTGTTTGTGTGTGTGTGTTTTAAAATTCAGCAGCAGAGTGGAGTGTAAAGGAAGAGGTATATAAATGCCTTCTTTTGTTTTTGTTTTTTAAATACACTATTTTTAGAGCAGTTTTAGGTTCAAAGCAAAATCAAGGGGAAGGTACAGAGAGTTAGCATATACTCTCTGCCCCATACATGCACAGCCTCCCCCATTATTAACATCACCCACCAGAGTGGTATAGTTGTTACAACTGATGAATCTACATTGACACATCACTCAAAGTACATAGTTTACATTAGGGTTTTCTTTTGATGTTGTACGTTCTATAGATTTTTATGTAAATGATTTTTTTATTTCCAAAAATACTGACTATATTACCAATATAGTTTATATATTAATCCAATATATTTAATAACTCAGTGACTACTAATGAAACATAGTATTTCATTGAAACTGTAGTAGATTAGGGTATAACAAAAGAATACTAAAAGATATATCTTTGACTGTAAGAATTTTATATTTTAATGGAATAATAAGTGACGCTATAATATAAAATTCTTAAGTGTTTTTTGAGTATCTACCTGCAAGGCGATATCTTAGGATGATTACTATAGGGAAGGAGACAGGGAGATAAAAATATTCTGCTCGATAAGCTTTTTATTCTGCTAAGCTTTAAGTTTAGTAAAATAAATAAGATATACATGTAAATAATTACAATTAAAAATGAAAATGACAAAAGGATGTGATCAAGCGTTCTTAGAATATAAAGATTACTGAAACTCACAAGGGGGAGAGATTTCTTCTGGCTAATCTGATATTACTCAATGAGAGAATTGGTTTATTAGCAGTTTCTGAAAAAAGGCTAAACCTGTGTTGGGGAGAAGAGTCAGGGAAATGTGAAAAAGGGCCACTTATTCATTCAATCAATTCAGCATATATTTAGCCAGTGGCTAACAGGAACCAGTCACTATTGTTGGTGTTGGAAATATAGCAATAAACAAAACAAAACAAAAAACCTGTCCTTGAAGACCTTACTGTCTATTGTAGAGAAGCAAAGTTTGGTAGAAGCAAAGGAAATAATAAAGTTGGGGAAGGGAGGCAGAAAATGTTTGGGGGGTATAATAGACTCTGGTCAGAGAGAGTTCTGAAGGTCAACCCAGAAAGTCAGACTTTTGCTATTTAGTTGAAAGTAAGCCATTACAGTTTTTTGAGCAGCAAAATATCCTAATCAGATCTGTACTTCAGGGCAATTAATTAGGTAGCTAATTGGCAAAATAAAACCTAGAAGAGAGAAGTGGGTAGACACCACAGCAGTTCTGCAAAGAAATAACACAGACAAGCAGGTCAAGGAAGAGAGAGGTCAGCTGCTGATATAGGACAGAGGAGGAGTTCCTAGATGTGAAGTTAAGCTAGAAGGACACAAAAAGTTTGTGTTTCCCAAATAAGGCCAGGCAGTACCTGGCCAGTGCTGCATGGTGTAGTTCTGCACAGGAAGGATTAAATTTGCATTGTCTACCTTTTCCTCTGGAAGATTAATTATCTTTGAAGTGGTCAATTAACTCAATCTTTACACCTTCACAAGAGTTTCTGTCTTCTGATGAAAGCAATGGCTACTAAAGGTAAAAATGCAGGCATTCCTCTCCAGATAATAGGCAGGAACTCCCACCATCAAAGGTCCATATTCTGAAAGGAACACAGGAATTGGTAGAAAGGGACTTCGTTGTTATAGTTTAATTCTATTGTCTTTCTTGCTACTCATCTACTTAGCAAATAAAGAGAGAAATTAAGAATGATGATGAAGGGGACACAGAAGGAAAACTGCATAGGGAAATTGCATAGGCACTGTAAAGTTAGGTCAATCCACAACTGTCTCCACAATGAACTTGATGCTTATTTTCCCAGTCTTTAGACCCCTGCCTTTATTCTTGGTTTTTCTTTAGTTTTCCATTTATCCTCAAAGCATCAATGCGTAAAGTGAGTCTACTAGTATAGTCAACTTGCAACAAGAGGGGGAAGGATGTGTCTATGAAATTCCTAGAATCTGAGACTTTTTCAAATATTGCCAAACAGGATAGATTACAAGAGTAACAGAGAAATATACCGGATGGGGCAAAAGTAGGTTTACGGTTGTGAGTATGTGAAACACAGTTTATTCTTGTATTATTATTTATTGTAATATTTTCCATTTGAACAACTATAAACCTACTTTTGTCCCATCCTCTAAGTATCTCAAATTACCAGACTAAAACACAACATCCTTTTTTAGTACACTAGAAAATAAGAAAACACACATAAACACACAAACACATACATGCTCACACATAAACACACATACACACTATATACTCTGAGTAATATTAAGAAACAAAGGACTCGATTGGTGCCTAAGTATTTTCCATATGGTCCACACCTACCCTCCCACCCACATGCACCTCTTTCTCTCCTTTGACAGCCTTCTCTTCTAAGAATAAAGACATATAAAGAACAGGATCTCTACTCAAGCAATCCTGGGAGAAAATTTCACCACTTATGTTTTATTTCCTTAGGCATTTCACTTATTCTGAACTCAATTTTCTCATCGGTAAATGAAATTAATAATAAAATGTACGTCTAGATCAGTGATGGCGAACCTATGACACGCGTGTCAGAGGTGACACGTGAACTCATTTTTTTGGTTGATTTTTCTTTGTTAAATGGTATTTAAATATATAAAATAAATATCAAAAATATAAGTCTTTGTTTTACTATGGTTGCAAATATCAAAAAATTTCTATATGTGACACGGCACCAGAGTTAAGTTAGGGTTTTTCAAAATGCTGACACACTGAGCTCAAAAGGTTCACCATCACTGCTCTAGATTCTAGTGTGTTTTCAATGAATGCTCACAATTATAATTCATAAGTAATCAATAAATCAATCAATAAATCATTAGCTATTTTGTTATCATTGTCATTATTATTAAACCTCTTGGATGAAGGAAGCCACATAATTAAAAGGCATAATTCCTTGGACATAATGCAGTTGAAATCCCAACATGTGCCAGCAGGTCTTGGAAGTGCAAACTCACTTAAAACCCAGGCGTCCTGGGGCAGCTACTATCATCTCTAAAAAGAGTGAGATACATACGACTCCCAAACTTAAAATAGCTCTGAAGTGTTGGCAAAGATATCCTTGTTGTGAAGGTACAATAAGTGCCCTTTGTGAATTTCACTCCCTGAGTGTTAACTGACATACAGCATGCGACACTTGACAGTCACGCTCAAAAGCAGTTTAAAAGAAAGTGCCTGAAATACAGAGAATTTGGCTTCTCATTATAGACGCCACTTTGGCAAACATCATGTTGAGGCATCAAAGCTTTTCAAACATTGGAGGACCTAACTTAGACTCAGATAAGCAAGCTGATAAACAAACTGTCCCTGATTCTGGGGTGTATCTGTTTAATATAATTATTCTTACCAGCTGAAACTACAGCCTTGGTATAATTTAATTTAAATTGTTCAAATAGAAAACTATTTTTGAGAATTGTATGTGGTTTCTTTTACCTCTGATTTTTCTGGAGTAGCAAGCATGAGGATGGCAAGTATTCACTTGCAGATCCTAACCTTTCTTCACTGATTCTAGCTTTCTGAAGAGTGCCTTAACCTATTTAAAAAGTCATCTCTAGTATTGTGATGAGACAAGGGCTCCTACTTCTCTCCCTGGAACTATCCATGCTCTGTCTCTGCTACTAAAATGAGTACGAATTTTAAAAAAGAAATTTAGAACTAATATGTGAGAAATGTCCTATGGTTGCTTATACATATTGAAAATATTAGATACGTAAGTTGTGACACATTCATATTTCAGAGATGAAGAGCTATAGAATGTGGCCCATTTTATGGATTTGAATGTTTTACCTTTGCCTTTATAAGGGCTTAGCAGTATATCTACAAGAGCATAAATGTTATGTTAAATTAGAGATAGCTGTACAGGCTATCAATCAAATTATTCATTTAGTTATGGCTGCTTATTTCATGACTAGTTTCAGGAGGGAGTTTCCTCCTTCATAAATAATCCCATTACCTTTAGTTTGCAAACTTAAGTATATCAATTCAGAAAACATTTCATGAGCATTAGTTATGTACCAACAGCACCATGTAGTGCCTTGACACAAAACTATTATGAAACTATAAATAAATAGTTTCATACAATATGACAGATGCTATAATAAAGATCAATTGGGGTGGAGGTAAAATTAAGATCCTAATCTCAGTTCATGGCATGAAGGGGTTCCCTCTTCCCCTCCACAAAGCAATTCTCTGAACACCCATGGTGTGTCCTATAATTCAACTCAATTCTGACACTATCTACCCGGAGACAGTATCAGATTCCACAGGTTAGGGGTTCAGTCCTACAAGACTGCCCACCCCAACTTCAAAACACTAGTCACAGGCCCAGATTGTACCTGTACTTCTGTCCAAATGGCCATAAATCAAAAGTTCCTAAAATACCACCCCCCCCTTTGCGTTTAATTTGCTAGAGCAGCTCATAGACCTCAGAATACCATTTCCGTACTAGATCACCAGTTTACTATAAAAGGAACAGTCCAGATGGAAGAAATGCATAGGGCAAAGTATTGGGAAAGGATGAGAAGCTTCCATGCTCTCTCCGAGCTTGCCAAACTTCCACAGGAGGCTTGGCAGGAAGGAGGGCATGCATGGACTAAAATTCCAACTCTATAATCACCAATCATGATTGGTTCTCCTGGCAACCAACTGCCTTAGGTTACCTTTCCAAATTCACCTTATTAACATAATAAAAGGCATCTTTATTGTCCTTATCAGGGAAATTCAAGGGTTTTAGGAGCTATAAGCCCAGAACTCTGGACAACGACCAAGTATATATGAAAAATATATTTTGATCATCTCAATGACCAAATATGTATTCTTATAAATCACAGCATCACAGGGAGCATAGAAGAGAGTGCTTATTTAGGAACAGAAAAGTACTTGGAACGCTTCTGATAGGAATGAAACCTCAGCTGAGTAGGAGTATTGATTTAGCCTGGCTGTGGTTATGGGTGGATTTGGGGTTGAGGTAAGAGATGACATGAGAGAGAACAGGGAAGAATGAACAGCCTGAGGCAGAGAAATGAAAGGCCAGAATACAGAGAAAGCAAGGATTTATACAAGCCAAATCTGAACAGTGGAGAACAGAGTATAAAGCAAGGAGTTCAGATATGAGGCAGGAGAGTTGAGCAAATTCCAATCTTGAATTGGCAATGCTGAGGATTTTGGATTTTATTCCAATTGGGAGAGGAAGCTGAATTTGTCTCCGTCTCCAGTTGCTGCTGTAACAAATTACCACAGACTTATTGGCTTAAAACAACACAAATTTGCCGAAACCGGTTTGGCTCAGTGGATAGAGCATCGTCCTGCGGACTGAAAGGTCCCAGGTTCGATTCCGGTCAAGGGCATGTACCTGGGTTGCGGGCACATCCCCAGTAGGAGATGTGCAGGAGGCAGCTGGTCGATGTTTCTCTCTCATCGATGTTTCTAACTCTCTATCTCTCTCCCTTCCTCTCTGTAAAAAATCAATAAAAAATATATATTAAAAAAAAAACAAAACAAAAAAAAAACACAAATTTATTACTTTATAGTTCTGGAGTTCAAAGTCCAAAATGGGTTATCAGTGCTCTGTTCCTTCTGGAGGCTCTAGGAAAAAATGTTTCCCCTTCTTTTCCAGTGCACATGAACCCCTTCCAGAAATTCCACCACTTCAGTGTCCTATATCCATCATTCTGATTCTTGTAGACAAAAAAAAAGGGGGGGGGCAATATTCTAAACCTGAGAAGCTCAGGGGAGGCCAATATGGCAGGCCCCACAAACTGAGAGACCAAAAGTAACCATGGCAGGATGGCATGACCAGAAAAATTCCTAACTAAAGTGGGTCATGGTGGGTAGTAACATCCTAGACTTGTAGTTTCCTAGACAAAAGTCAATCTTTCCTTTAAGTAAGCCTGTCTATTGTCTTTTAAATCTAAGATAACATACCTTTGAAATACCAGAGTAATCATCTCTTCCAGATCCTTCAAGGCACAACCAACACCAGAGCCAGAGACCACAGAACCCTTCATAGTTATCTTGTTGCCCGTATACCACCTCTATACACTATAAAATGTTAATTAGCTATCTTATACCCACCAATGTAAAAAAAAAAGTGTGTATTACTCTATTTTGCTTTTTTATCCAGTCCCAGAGATTTTCCCACTTTGCTTTCTCCTGCCCCATTAATGTACCACCAATGGATGTCATGTAACCCTCCTTACATCTCCTCTTTCTATTCTACTGTATAAAATAAGCTGCAAAACTGCCATTTTCCAGAGCATTTTCTCAATCCGTTGAGATTTTGCTTCCCAGCAATTGTCATCAGTTTGCTTCAAATAAACTCATAAAAAATTCTCTACAGGTTTGGATGTTTCTTGCTTCATCACTCTTCTACCTCCCTCTTTCAATTTTAAAAAGTGATTACATTGGACTCACCAGGACAATTTCCCCCATCTTGAGATTCTCAATTTAATCACATCTATAAAGTTTCTTTTGCAATATAAAGTAAATTTTCACAAGATCTTGGGAATAGAATGTAGACATCATTGGAGAGCCATTCTTCTGCCTACAACAGAAGCTATTTCAGGTTTTAGGCCAATCTCAGAGCTGAAAGATCTGAGTTAACATAAAGTTAACTGAGAATCAAGAACAGTTTATAATTCATGGGTTTCTGTATTTTTTACAATATCAGGTGAACATGTTAAAAAGTATCTCTTAGGTATCTTATTATCTTATATCCAGTATTTCTCCTTCCTTTCTCTCTTCCCCAGTCAGAGGTATGTGGGAATGTATGTATGTATAATTTAAAGGGTCAATAACAAGCATACTAAAAATATGTGGAAATGAGAGCTTCTATATCTATAAAAAAATACTTATGTTTAACTAAACACATACAGGTTCTTAGCCTGAATTTATAACAACATAGCAATCAACACTTTATGGCCATGAGAAGTCGATGGCATCTGGATGTAAGCCCTAACTTTGCTACTTTGCAGATGTGTATTATGATTCCTGTTGCTCATCTATTAAAGGGAAACAACAATGTCTGCCCAGAAGTTTTGTTGCAAGAATTAAAAAATATAATATTGGCAGTGACATTCGACTTTTATAATGGGGAGGGCACCACATCTCCATGCATATGTTCTACAGCACTTTACTTCTCAAATACAGAAATTAGACATGAATCATATAAGCCAGATATTTCAAATAAAATACTAGATAGACTCTCTCACATGTAGTCTAATCTGACAAAACAGTTAAAAAAAACAGTAGTCAATATAACTGTTATATTCATCTATTCAAACACAAAAATGAATTGTGAAATATGTTCATTGTGTATACTTTTTTAAAACTGCCTTCAAATCAACATCTTTGCAGGAGCCACTGTTGGCCTGGAGCTCCCCAGTCAGTGTATTTCCTCCAGCCCAAGCTGGCAGCCTTATTCTTTTTTTATTATTATTATCATTACTCACAGCTGCTGAAGACCGGAAACCAGTAACACTTGGGCTCCCAGGGAGCCAAAGAAATTTCCAATCTTTTTTCTTTCTCCAAATATAGTCACTCTAAGGGTGTTGAATGCACAAGATATTCAGAAATCTGAAAAAGGCTTAAAAATCACATTTTCTTTGAAATACTGAAAAGGTCCTCAGGCCACTTCAGCATTCAATCCATTTAAAGATGTGTATATAAACTAATGCTAAACAAGCAAAGGAAGGCTCAAATTGATGATATGTGTTTGTGGATGCTCATCCCAGCCAGTATCAGGGCACAGATATAAATGAATTAGCCTTCAAATGAGAAAGTTTGTATAATGGAAAACATATT
Organism: Myotis lucifugus; assembly: GCF_000147115.1. NCBI lineage: Eukaryota > Metazoa > Chordata > Mammalia > Chiroptera > Vespertilionidae > Myotis > Myotis lucifugus. The sequence continues at coordinate 341,251 of NW_005871162.1, read as the reverse complement.
GGGCCTGAAGTCAGAAAGCCTTCATTTTAATCCTGCAGCTGGAAGGGCATGTACAAATCATTCATCCCAACTCTCTCATATTGCTGATTCATTCACAGAAAATATTTATACAAGCCCTACCATGTGCCAGGCACTGTTCTAGACACTAAGGGTAAAATAAGCAAAAGAGACAGTGGACATGAAGCTAAGAAGGTACAGAAAGTACAAGGACATTTGTAACATATATGAATTCTTTTCTCCTTTTTATAGATCTTCCATTCCATTTGTACAAATGAACAACTATTCAATAAATATTATTTGAGTGTTTCTCTTTTGCTGCTTAAAAGGTCCTTGGTGATCCTAAGTTCAATGAAATATTCACAGATAACTTATTTTTCGTTTAACATTTAATTTTTGGCCTTAACTCTTTAATCCATTTAAGTGAATTCCGCTCAAAGAAGGAAAAAAGCCCAATACTGCAATATGCAATGAGTAACTATAAATTAGTAGGTGGTTCTCAATATTTTTATTAAAAATCACTTTTTAGTCTGCTCTAGCCTTTCCTATTATTCTATGCCTGTTGAGTCTAGTACCATCTGATGCTCTTATAGATATCTTAAATTTTTAACAAATTTTCACTCGGTAAGATGAAATCTGTCATTTTGCTCTATTTTCCTATATTGTATTAGCAGTTAGAAGCTATGTTAGCCTTCTTAAGATATTTTCAAGGGGTTATTTTGATTACATGTAATTTTTATTTTAAAGACTGATCTTAGAATCAAATGGCCAATGTTTCTTATAATTGGTTGTTTCTCACTATATAAAAACTATTGAGCAGGGTTTCTGGAAAAATGACTGCTTTCACAATTCAGGGTAGTAACAATATGAGCCTGAGACATCATGTAATACCAGGAAGAAGTGGTTTTTTAAAAAGAAAAGAAAACTGTGTCATAAAAATACAGGAACCAGATCAAAGAGGTTCCCCCTGGCCAAATGCTAGACAACTTAAGCAACAAAATAATTAAGTTCAATAATGAATTATAAACCATGGGGAGGGGGGAGGAATTTATGAACCCAAACCAGTAACAATCAGATAAATTAACAACTGAAGAAGAAAGAAGGGCTTTGTTTGAGGAGGGAGCAATAGAGATAGAAAAATCATTATGTTGCAACTAATAAAGGTTGAAGAAAGAGTAAAGATTGAACCGGGAGAGAAATACAAATTATGCTAAATCCAGAAAAATATTTTGCTGAGGAGGATATCTTCATGGTCTTAAGATGTCATCCTGTAGACTGCTTATTAGCTTATAAAGGGAGGAAACGATAATTACAAAGTGGAGAAATCATCTCCACAAGTGATTAAAATTAGTATCTTCACAGAGGGGTAGGTGCACAGAACTTATGAAATATTCTAAGAATGCGTAATCTGAATCTAATCATGAGGAAATATCAGACAAACTCAAAGTAAAAAAAAAAGTACTATAAAAAAGGGAGGGATGGGATTATATTATTCAAAAATGTCAATGTCACAAAAGATAAAGAGCTATTACAACTAAATGCACTATTTGAGTCCAGAGGTTGGGTCCTATACTGGAAAATGAAAGGAAATTGCTACATTGGACAGTATTAGGTCAATTGACAAAATAAGAATAGAAATGCTAGTCTAGATAAAATTGTTTTATCAATGTGAATTTTACTACAAGTTGATAATTGTACTGTGTTTGCAGAAGAGAATACTCTTCTTTTTGGGAAATACACACTAAACTACTTAGGGTTAAAGGCCCATAATATATGCATGCTTTAATGACTCAGAAAAACAAATTATGTAGCTAAATAAATGGATAGAGATAGATGGATAGATGAATGGATGAACTGACTTAGAGAACAAATGATAAGAATTTTGTAAAATAATGGCATTATGCAAATCTGAGAACGTATATCCAGGTGTCCTTTGTATTTATTTTTGTATTTTTTTGTAAGTTTAAAGTATTGCTCATTTTTAGAATAAATATTAAAGGTATGACAGCTCTGTAAACATTTAAGTGGAAAAGCAAATTTGAAACTTTGGAAAGAGAAACCATTGAAAAACATCACACTACCCTAGCTATATTAATAATGGCCTCATCTAATTAATAGTGAGTGCCTTTAGTATGTAGTTACTTTTGGTTATTCACCAGTTACTTTTGTCCTTCAAATATAAAAAAATACTATGAATATGTACAATCTATTTTGTAGTGGTTTTACTTGGCAAAAATAATAAAATGTATACCCACCTAGTTTTGATATAAAGTTCTAAACAAACAAAAAAAGTGCAAGAAAGACTTGTAAAGTATAAAATAACCAATCTTTTAAATATTAAAATTAGTTTAGAGTAAAAAATAATATAAAAATAAGTTGTTTCTAACTTTTAGTCTGACAGAAAACCAACTACATAGTTGGGCAAAACTGTCAAATATAATCATTTAGCTTTGCTGATTTTGCCAGAGTGAGCTCCTTTGATATGAAGTGTTGACAGTTAAAGTGGTGACCTTGGTGGCAAGCAAAGAGTGATGGACAGCACCTCTGCTAGTCTGAGGTTACAGTCCTATTTGAGGCAAACAATGAACTGGTGAATAACTAGAGACTTAGTAGGGACTTTTAGGATGCAAAACAGTCATAAGAGGCTTCAATATTAAAAATTAACATCACCAATAAACAATATGAAAAGAAAAGAAAAAGATTACATATACAATATGAGCAAAACTTAAATAGAAATAAATTTAACAAAAATTCAAGATTTGTAAATTGAGAACTATAAAGCATTGTTGAAAATATTAAGAAAGTTGAAATAATTACAAATTCAATATTCATGGATGGGAAGACTCAATATTGTTAAGATTTTAAATATTTCTTAACTGATCTATAGATTAATCAAAATCCCAGAATTTTTTTCTGCAGAAATTGAAGAGCTGATATTAAAACTGATTCAAAAATGCAAAGAACCTAAAATAGTAAAAAGAAAATTGAAAAAGAATAAATTTCAAGGATTTATCTGATTACAAACCTTACTATAAAACTGTAATAATTAAGATAGTGTGTTACTGGTAAAATGATAGGCATACAAAATAGATCAATGGAACAAAATTAATAGTCCAGAAATAAACCCTTACATTTATGGTCAATTGATTTTTCACAAGGGCGTCACAAAGTCAATTCAATGGGAAAAGGATAATCTTAAAAAAATTGGTACTGGGACAACTGGAAATACATTTGCAAATAATAAAATAAATTCAAACAAAATTTAAACCCTATTCATACCATACACAAAAATTAAATCAAGATGGGTCACAGACTGAAATATAAGAACTAAAACTATAAAAAATTTAGAAAAAAAATATATGAGGAAATCTTCATGACCTTGGGTTAGGCAAAGTGTTCTTAGACATGACAATAGATGCAGAAACCATCAAAGAAACACTAACAAATTAAACCTCATTAAAATTAAAAATGTTTATTCTTCCAAAGACACTAAGAAATTGCAAAGACAAGCCAGACTGTGAGAAAGTATTTGAAAACTAAATATCTGATAAAAGACTTGTACCCAGATTATGTAAAAAAAAAAATCATGTAACTCAATAATTTAAAAAAACAAGCAACCCAATTTTAAAATTAGCAAAAAACTTAAGAAGATAGTTAACCATAGAAAATATATTATTGGCTAATAAACATATGGAAGATGTTCAACATTCTAAGTTGTTAGGGAAATACAAGTTAAAACCACAATGACATATGATAATACACATACTAAAATGAATATAATTAAGAGACACACATTACTGAGTGTTAACAAAGATGTCAGGATACTGGGACCCTCATACATGCTGGTGGGAATGTAAAATAACACTACCTCCTTGAAAAACAGTTTGGCACTTTCTTAAAACAGTTAACCATAAACTTACATAAACAGCAAATCTATTCCTAGAAATCTACCCAAGAGAAATAAAAAGTCATATCCATCCAAAGATTTCTACTGAATGTTCATAGAAGTCTTACTGATCATAGCCAAAAACTGGAAAGAATTGAAATGTCTATCAACTGGTTAATGAAAAAACAAAAGGAGGTATATCCATAAAATGAAATACTACTCAGCAGTAAAAGAGGATGAAGTCCTGATCCAGGATTGACTCAAAATAGGCTTTTGAGAATTTATGGAGAATGATGGAAATGTTTTAAAACTGGATGATGGCTATGGTTGCAGAACTCTGTAAACTTACAAAAAATATTCAATTGTTAAGAAAGCATGCTATAAAATTTCACTTAACAGGATATAGAAAAGAAATACATTAAATAATTGGTAATATGAACTGATGGTTAGCACTTTACCAAATATTTTCTTATACAACATTTCATTTGACCCCTTCTACAAACTTATGAAATACTAATATCATCCTCATTTTCAGATAATTAAGCAACTGGAACCCAGAAGCTCCAACTTAAATTCTATGCTCTTTCTCCTTAATACCTTGCATCAGAAATTAGAAAATTACAGCAACACCCTCTTTAATTTTTTTAATTCTTTATTGTTTAAAGCATTACATATAGTATTACATATGTCTTTTTCTCCCATTGAACTCTCCCCAGTCACCCCCACCCCCCAACACATGCCCTCACCGCCCCCCTCCCCCAATGTCTGTGTCCATTGGTTATGCTTATATGCATCCATACAAGTCCTTTGGTTGATCCCTTCCCCTAACCTCCCAAGCCTTCCCTCTGAAGTTTGACAGTCTGTTCTATGTTTCTCTATCTCTGGATCTATTTATGTTCATCAGTTTATGTTGTTTATTATACTCCACAAATGAGTGAGATCATGTAATATTTATCTATCTCCAACTGGCTTATTTCACTTAGCACAATGCTCTTCATATCCATCCATGCTGTTGTGAATGGTAAGAGTTCTTTCTTTTTTATAGCAGTGTAGTATTCCATTGTGTAGATGTACCACAGTTTTTTAATCCACTCATCTGCTGATAGGCACTTAGGCTGTTGCCAAATCTTAGCTATGGTGAATTGTGCTGCGATGAACATAGGGATACATATATTCTTTCTGATTGGTGTTTCTGATTTCTTGTGATATATTCCTAGAAGTGGGATTACTGGGTCAAATGCGAGTTTCATTTTTAATTTTTTGAGGAAACGCCATACTTTTTTTCCACAGTGGCCGCACCAGTCTGCATTCCCACCAGCAGTGCACAAGGGTTCCTTTTTCTCCACATCCTCGCCAGCTTTTGTCACTTGTTGATTTGTTGATGATTGCCATTCTGACAGGTGTGAGATGGTATGTTATTGTTGTTTTGATTTGCATCTCTCTGATGATTAGTGACTTTGAGCACGTTTTCATATGTCTCTTGGCCTTCCTTATGTCCTCTTTTGAAAAGTGTCTATTTATGTCCATACTACCCAAAGCAATCTATAGATTTAATGCAATCCCCATTAAAATACCAACAGCATATTTCACAGACCTAGAAAAACCTCTCCAAAAATTTATATGGAACAAAAACAGACCCTGAATAGCTGCAGCAATCTTGAGAAAGAAGAACAAAGTTGGAGGGATCACAATACCAGATATCAAGCTATATTACAAAGCCACTATTCCCAAAACTGCCTGGTACTAGCACAAGAACAGACATGTAGACCAATGGAAAAGAAAAGAGAATCCAGAAATTGACCCAAGCCATTATGCTCAATTAGTATTTGACAAAGGAGGCAAGAGCATACAATGGAGTTAAGACAGTTTCTTCAATAAATGATGTTGGGAAAATTGGACAGATACATACAAAAAAATGAACCTAGACCACCAACTTATACCATACACAAAAATAAACTCAAAATAGATAAAGTACTTAAATGTAAGACAGGAAACCATAAAAATCTTAGAAGAATCCATAGGCAGCAAAATAGCAGACATATATCACAGCAATATCTTTACCAATACAGCTCCTGGGGCAATAGAAACTAAGGAGAAAATAAATAAATGGGACTATATAAAAAAAAAATTCTGCACAGCAAAAGAAACCGTCAACAAAACAACAAGAAAGCCCCCTGCATGGGAGAACATATTTGCCAATGTTATATCCGATAAGGGCCTAATCTCCAAAATTTATAGGGAACTCATACATCTTAACAAAAGGAAGATAAATAATCCAATCAAGAAATAGGCAAAGGATTTAAATAGAACACTCTCTTTTAAATAATGTAACTGGAATAAGATGGGTAAGTCAAAAATATACTATAGGGAACCACTCTAAATGGGAGGAAAAGTGAGGGAGTGACTAAATGACTATTGGCTTGTTAATCTCTAATTACTAGGATTTTGGTAGTATAACTAAAGACATATTAGATATTCAAAATTCATTATTAAAAAGTAATGTGCAGATCATTAGGTATTTGCAATGGCTTTGTTTATCTTACTACTGACATTGTCATACAACTATAGGTAAGTATTGGAATTTTAAATAGTGAGAGGCTGACAAAAACACTGACAAAATACTAATTCAAAAATTATTACTTAAAGGATATTAAATATACATTTACAAACACAGAAAGAAAAAGAAATTAACACACACTCAATTTCATATATTAACATGTATTCTAAGTTAAGATTTTATCTTTTATTATTGTAAACTGCCCCAAAATACTGATTCCAAAACTAAATCCATATTTATTTTACTAGCTATAAAGCCATGGAGTAAAATTTACAAACACTCTTATTACAACTATATTTGCAATTTACATTCAGACTGTACGTATATATACCGAGTGTCTTGTTATAGGTATTAATTTCAATATTCCATGTGATATTCTTATGTCAATATTTATAAAGTAATCACTCCCTGTTTACCTAGTCTTAGTAGGATCACAAAAGGATACTACTCCATGCACTGGTATATATGATATAAATTTATGACTGGTGGTTTTGAGAAGCTTTTACTGGCAGTGAGCATGTGAAAGAACAACTCTCTTTTTTTCAGTCTGTTCCCACTGAACACATTAGCTTAACCTACTGAAACAGAATTTAATATGCCACCAATTTTAAAAAATGTAGTTAAGAAGCAAACAAACAGCAGATAGGCTGAAAAAAAAATCTCTACATAAAATCAAGCTAGATGTTTGTGCCACATAGTAAAGAAGGATATGCCAATGGTTCCTACTCTAGCACTCCAAAGCCTCTAGATATGGATTGGGGTGAATTTAATCCTAATAATCATGGACACCTTGAATTGCCCCTACACTTCTGGTATAAAATAAGAGAATTAGAAGAACAAATGGTTGGTGAAAGATCAACCCAAGAGAGGAGCAGCAAAAGCCCCTGTGGAAAGAGAGTTTGACCTGTTTATGAAACAGAGAATTCTAATATGATTATAAAGTCCCCTTTGGGTTTAGTAGGAATGTTCATCATGAAATCATTTAGAATGTGTTAGCATATTTTAATTATCATGCTACTCCTGTTTCTATTTGGCATAATAAATGCCATAAAAGAATAATATAATCAATAGACAAATGACTGATTAGAATAATTAAAGTTACTAACAAGTAGTGAAGAAGAGCATATAGTTTTAGGAATGTTTGAATTACTATGTATACAAAGTTGACACACTAAAACACCTCTAGATTCTAATTTCTTTCATATTAAAAAGGGCATAATCCATCATGACCTTCAAATTCAGGAAATTCAGATATAAGTGTGGTTTTAATAGAAGAATTTAAAACTCACTTGATTTTTTAAAAATACCATTTTTCTTTAACATCCTGATAAAATATATGGATTATATGGCTATGACTCAACTTTCTCCAAAAATGTATACTGAAATGCACTGAATTTAAGCTAATGGTTATTGAAATATGACAACACCATATGTCCTCAACTTGAGGACAATCCAACATTATAAAATACTACATTTTCCTGGATGAATAAAGATATCTATATGCATATATATAAACATTGACAACTTTTACTGAATTGAGAAATCAATTTAAGTCAAATGGCATGACAATGCATTTAAATAACCAGATCTTTTTTAAAAAAAAAAGTAAAATTGTTTATTCAATGAAACTGTCAAAGTCTAAAAACAATGCCTGAATCAAATGTAGGAAATCAATTTGGTGATTTCAATGTAGACTTTACACACTTTTTCACCTTGCCAAAATTACTTTATAAATTGAATAGAAGAGTTGCCTAGATTTGTACAGCAAGAAGGAAAGGTCAAAAGCTAATGAACGTATTATAGGAATCACAGAAAAATTACTAATAATTAGATTACATGTCTCAAAATGTTAAAAACTAAATCATATCAATAAAAAATGTCAAACTAAAGAATGAAATCTAAAATAAACAATACATATGAAAATGTCATATTCGGATATTGTCATAAATAAGTGATTAGTGATCTCTGTTAAGGCAGAGGGCCTTCTGAAAAGGGCTTGATAGCAAATATTTTAGATTTTGTAGACCACAAAGAGTCTCTGTCATTTATTCTTTGTCTTTTTAAAAAAAAAAACAACTTTAAAAATGTGAGAACTGTTCTTGGCTCAAGGCAAGCACCAGGTCTTATTTTTATACCACCACAGTGTTGGTTTACTAAATATAGACAGATGGACTGAGAGATGGGCTTAATTTTCCACTTATCTGAGTTATGAAACTGTCAAATTTGAGTAGTTTTGCAAAAGAGGAACACAGTGTCCAGAACTGTCTTTCAAATTATGCACAATTGCGTGAGTTGATTTCTAAATTCCACATTTTTGTCAGATCAGTATTTCATCAAACACAAATCTTCATTTTATTAATCTATTATTCAGGATGTCAATATGCTTTGAAAAGGAGCTAATAAAACCTCAAAATTAAAGGTGTCTTTGATAACTGCATGTAACTGAATGATAGATGTGGCTTCAATTAGAGTTATATATTGAGCGTATCTTTGTACTTTCTTCATCTCTTGGCCCAAGAATAGATGAGAATGGCTTAAACTAAATGACTTGAAAGCAGCGTACCAAACATGATTTGGAAAAATATGCAAACCTAAAAAGCTCGTGTCTTTCTCCAGCTGTAAAAGTAGATGAACAAAGAAGTGATAGAGCAATTGGTATTGCCTTAGCTGTTCCCTGGGTGATCATTTGAGGAAAGAGGTAGTAGCACACACACAAAAAAGCTGCCTTCAAGGAAATTGAGGAATGGACTCAGAATCTAGAAGATTAGCAAGCACTTCTTGAGTGGAGCTGTCAGAACTTACAGATTCTTCTGGGACAGCTCATAATGATAGGGGAAAAAACATGTCTAGAATACAAAGGGAAAGGACCAACCACAGTTTTCTCTGAAGTTAAATTTGGTATAGAAGAGAATTCTAAAATTTCTGTGTGTTTATAAGAGGCTAAAATGTTAGATAGGCACATTACTCAATCTGCCAGCCTCCAATACAGACCTTGGCCTCAATTATGTGGAAGAGTCTCTGGAGTGAAAGGTCAAAGGACCATCCATACCATAAAATTTCATGAAGGCCCAGCTGCGCACCCCAAATATCCAGTGTGACACATTGTGGTCACTGTGCTGTGAGGGCATTAACGACTGGTCACCAAACCTATTGAGATCACTAGCAGCTGGAGCCAGCATAAAAAGCTCCCCTGGACTCTTTGGGTTACCTTTCAGTACTGACAAGTGGCCAATAATATAAACAAACCCCTCATTCCTCTTTCCACCAACACTGTACAAGTTTCCAGCATCTTAGAAAATTAGAACAGGAACAAGGAATGGTGTAGGTAAGTGGGATACTCTCACCCTCCCACAATCACATCAAAATTGTAACTAGACTACGGAACAACCATCATTCAGAACTGCCTGAAATTTAGCTGAATCAAAGTCCTACAACTAAGTATATAATGAAGAAGCCAGAGAGAGATTGGTAGGAGGGACAGAGACAAGGAACAGGTGGGTCCCACACCCACATAAAAATCAGGAGGGATATCCCATGAGGAACAAGGGGTCCTAGCCACACACCAGGGCCCTGAGGCCAGGGTTCCAGTGTCAGGAAGAGAAATCCCCATAAACTCTGGCTGTAAAACCCAGTGGGGATTGAGGCTGAGTGAGACGGAAGGTTACTGGAGTCACATGCAGTTCTTAAAGACCCATGAACGGACTTACTCTGATTCACTCCCTCTGAGCTCCAGCCCTGGGGCAGTAGTTCAAAAGGCACCAGAGACAAGGGGAGGAACTGAATTGTCTGGCATCAGGGTGAGAGCTGGGGGCACAGCTATCTGACAAAGTGCTGGCAGAGGCCATTGTTTCTTTCTGAGATACCCCCCTACCCCTGACAAAGCTGGCCGGTAGACGCCATATCTGAATCTCCATTAACCTGGCTCACACTATTTGCCCCACCATGGTGATTCCCTGAGACATTGCCTCATCCAACTTGTGGGGTCACCCAAGCTATTTCTATACGGATGGACTGTCTTGGCTCAAGCTTCAGACTTTCCTAAAATCTCTCAAACAGGCAGTATCTGGCATCAGCATGCCCCATACCTCTCACTAAATGGCTCTAGGGCTGGCACTAGCAGCAGCCAGCATTGGTTTGTAGTTTGGCCTCTCCTGGGCATCTCCAAGCCCAGCACAAGTAGCAGCTATCTGCAGGCTGCTTTGTAGTTCATGCCAGGTGGCCCCAGGCAGAACACAGGTGGTGGCTGACCTTGGCCTGCTTCTACTAGGTGGCCCCAGAGCCAGTGCACCAGCGGATAGTTTCAGACCCCTTCAAAGCACCACCCAACCACCTCCACTAGCGACACACTAAGGGTCCGACTCAGCAGGCACCACACCTGCTGAAATAAGCCCCTCTCTGTGGGGTGGACCCTAGCACAGCTGATCCTTCACTATAGTCAGTGATTATAGCCAGTCCTTACAGCCAATAGACCTGAGGGTAAATCATTCCCATTGATGTGCCAACAGCAATCAAAGCTCAACTACAACAGGAGGGTGTATACAGCCTACATGGGGGATGGGGAGTGTATACTTGGACTGCCTAGCTTCAGGGATAAGGGGAGCTGTGGTACTGGCCCCATAGAACACCTACTAAATAAGGCCATTCTACCAAGCCTGGGAAACATAGCAGCTTTACCTAATACATAGAAACAAACACAGGGAGGCTGTCAAAATGAGGAGGCAAGGAAACATGTCCCAAATGAAAGAACAGAATAAAACTCCATAAAAAGAAGTAAAGAAAATGCAAATAAACAATCTACTAGACGCAGTGTTCAAAACACTGGTTATAAGAATGCTCACTGAACTTAGTGAAAACTTCAACAACATAAACAAAGGACATGGAAACCATAAAAATTAATCCGACAGAAATGAAGGATACACTAATTGAAATGAAGAAAAATTTACAGAGTATCAACAATAGAGTAGATGAAGTAAAAAATCAAATAAGGGTTTTGGAAAATAAGGAAGTGAAAAACACCCAATCAGAACAGCAAAAAAGAAAAAAAATGAAGATAGTATAAGGAGCCTCAGGGACAACTTCAAGCATACCAATGTTTGCATCATGGTGGTGCAGGAAGAAGAAGAGAGAAAGCAAGAAACTGAAAACCTATTTGAAGAAATATTGACAGAAAACTTCCCTAACCTGGTGAAGAAATACTTACAAGTTCCAGTTAGCACAGAGAGTCCCAAACAAGATGAACCCAAAGAGGCCCACACCAAGACACATCATAATTAAAATGCCAAAGGTCAATGACAAGAGAGAATCTTAAAAGCAGCAAGAGGAAGACAGTTACCTACAAGGGAGGTCCCACAACACTATCAGCTGATTTCTCAACAGACATTTTATAGGCCAGAAGGGACTGGCACAAAATATTCAAAGTGATGAAAAGCAAGGACCTACAACAAGATTACTCTACCCCAAAAAGCTATCATTTAGAATTAAAGAACATACATATAAAGAGCTCCCAAGACAAGATAAAGCTAAAGGAGTTCATCACCACAAAAACAGTATTACATCAAATGTTAGTGTCTTCATTAACAAAAAGAAAAGGGAAAACATGTAAAAAATATGAACAATAAAATGGAAAGAAATATATATCTATCAACAATAGGATCTAAACAAAAACAAAATAAACAACCAAGGAGAACAGAAACAGACTCACAAATAGAAAGAACATTTTGACAGTTGCCAAATGGGAGGGGAGAGGGGAGAATGGGTGAAAAAGGTGAAGGGATTAGGAAGTACAAATTGGTAGTAATAGAATAGTCATGGTGATGTAAAACACAGCATAGGGAATATAGTCAATAATATTCTAATAACTATGTATGGTTCAGATGGGTAGGAGATTTATTGGGATGATCACTTAGTAACTATATAATGTCTCAACACTGGGATGTATTCTCAAACCTAATAATAATATTGTATGTAAAATAATTGAAAAATAAAAAATGATTTAAACTCTAAAAATAAACAATTGACTCTTGTAATAGAGAAGTTGACCAAGGAAGAAATTATAGGGAAACCAATGATCTGAACAGTTTCATTAAAGAAGGGTCTCAAATCTAAGGCCTGTAGAGATCAGGTAGGTATTATAAATTATTGACATGAGCAGATAATCCTCTCTTCCACTTTTCAAACCTCATTGTCTTGAATAATCTCTTTTTGACCCATTTTTGTAAAAGACATGATATCTTACCTAAGTCGATGCTAGTTGATATCAAATAAATCCCAATAGCCCACTGTATGTGTTTGTGCTCAGAGGGTGCCTTTCTTCCATGGGTAACTCCATCATTAAGGCTCCTTCCATCCTGTGGTTCAGAAGATAGAGGATATTCCAATTCAGCCTTCAAAAAGGGAAAAGAAAGTAAAGACTCCACTTCTTTTTTTTTTTCCTAAAAGTCATCTCAAGAATGAAACCCATTACTTCTGCTCACATTCTATTGATAATTTTTCACATAACTTGGATAAAAAAGTAATTGTGCAATGTAGAACCTGGTTAAGAAGCCACTCTATTATATGAAATGGCAACTCTATTTTATGAAAGAGAATATAAATAATAATTGGATAGCTATCTCTTTCTGCCATATGTTGATACAAAATGTTTCTTCTGTTAGGAAAATATCAACTGTGCAAGAGTGATGGTGAATAACTACTGAAAGTAGACCTCAGTGCAGTGGTTTGCACTGTGGCATACTGGAGAACATATATAGCCACCGCTCTACATGTTAAAGGGAATGGCTGCTTCAGGGTTCCAGGTGATTGCCTTTAGTGCCTGGTACATAGTAGGCACTCAGAAAATATCTGTTGACTACATGAACAAATGCAGGGTAATAGTGTCCTATATTAGTAGACTTTTTGAATTATTTCAGGAATAAACATTTTAATTTTTATGAAAAAATCTACTGAATTTTAAGTTTTTTAAAAAACGCTTGCTAGGTATACAAAACCCTTTTATGACAAATTTGTACTGGGGCAACTAATATGCATTTGCAAGCTCTGTATAACAGTTACCACCAAGCTTTTCAAAAGTGCTCCAAACATTCCCAAACTATTTGTTTCATTTGAATGATAATATTTTATCAAAAGATTAGTAGTAATATTGGCTCGTTTAAAATATTTTTCCTATAAATGTACAATCGTCCTCATGGTTAGAAGAGTTCAGAACACTGTCTTCCAGACATAAATACTTGCTTAGTTATAATTTTAGACTCTGATGAGGATAAAAAATAAAATATAAAACTAGAAAATATTGCTTCCCAGTTTAACTTTATGCTTGAGTCAAGATGATGGGGGTATTGAAAAGAGAGGGGAAAACCAAATGAAATGGAAGTGAACAAGAGTCTGCAAAGTGTCCGCAGGCTATTTTGACTTTGGCAGGGCTCCTTGGGTCCAGTTCACCAGCTCTTGCTTGTTTGTTTTACCAACGGGGAAGATTTCTGGTTTATCTATGAATAGTTTTCACAAGTCAAATGTGACATTTTCTTTCTCTTTTAACGCTGTCTCATCATATTTTTTTCTGAACCAGTGATATCCCTAAGGCTTTTTCCAAAAATGGAAGCTGTAAAACTAATTCTCTTCACATAAGTTCCATAAGTTACTTCTTACTTTTTCACCAACATAGCTGGCCCTGTGCAGTGCATTGAGTTTAGTACTAATTCTATCCTCGCTAAACCTTCAAATTGGCCATATTGGTCTAAACATCCAGTTTAGCTACTCTAAAAAGCTTAACCAGGGTCTTGCCTTCTATAGAACAAAGGTCAGGTTGGAATTTTCAATTAGAATATAAAAATAAAACAAAACACACACACAAACAAAAAAAAATCAGTTTCATAAAGCAGGAAAAAATTGCATTAAATACATTATATCATCTTATTCTATAGAACCCACGCTATTTTTGCTAAAAATATCTACCTGGCTTTCCATTTTCCTAAATGCTTAAGTTTACCTGAACATCCAAGCAAGGTATTAGTAGGTTCTGATAAGGGATTTATTACTTTTCAACATTCATTCAATTAGTGCCAATGAGGATCTGCTTAAGTGTCAAGCACTGTTTTCAGTGAGTGGGGAAAAACTATACCCAAGAGACACAATCCCTGTACAATGGAGTTTACATGTCTCATGGAGATAACAAATACTGGCAGGTATACCATAGCCTAATAACAATTATAGTGAGAATCTTTAAGACCCTAAAAGCACCCAGAAGCACCACAAGGAGTCCCACAGCCAAATGACTCTCCTTCTTACTGGTAGGACAGGTAAAATTCTGCATGAGGAGAATGGGGGCAGGGACTGTGGCAGCTGCAACACGCTTCCAGATCTATCACCTAAGACTTGAAACTTCTAATAGAGGAATTCCTAGTCTAATCTAAACCACTCATTTTAGAGAGAGGAAAACCAGAACAGTTTCTAATGTTGACTAATATGCCTACTCTTTTTGTCATTTTCCACATCTTTCCTCAATCTCCTAAACCCCAGCTAGAAATAATCATCCCCTCCTTTTGATTCCCATGGAATTTTGTTGGTACCTCTCTGTTGAAATTTACCTTATTACATCAAATTTAAAATGTCATCTATTAAAACAATCCTCATTTCAGAGATATTAAATTCAAGGTGAGGGGGGGGATAAGCATTTTAGAATAGGTGAAATGTGATATTACTTTCTGACTTGTGTTTTATCTATATACAAACTTGTCTTATCTCCACCAACAGATTTCAAGTCCTCAAAGGCTTTAAATTACGTTTTTGTAGTCTAATGCAGAAGTTCAACATCCTGTACTTTTCAGAAACCCAAAGCATATTAAAAAAATAAAAATGCAAATACAGGTTTATCATGTGGACCTGACAGAAGCCAAGTTTCCTAATTCTCAACCTAGTGTTCATTCTACCAAAGGTGGATAGAACATTTAATATAAAACAATAATCATAAAAAATCATGAAAAAAGTAAAAGAATTAAGAAAAAGTACGACTTGGTTGTTACAGAACAGTCATAAGGATGTAAAGGCTAGCATAGGGAATATAGTCAATAATATTCCATAACAATGTATGGTGTCAGATGGGTATGAGACGTATCAGGATGATCACTTAGTAAATTATATAATGTCTAATCACTGGGGTTTACCCCTTAAATTAACATAATACTGTATGACAACTGTAATTGAAAAATAAAAATGATTTAAATTTTTTAAAAGTATACTAGCATATAATACTTACAAAGCACTACTAATGTGCCAGATATTGTTGTAAGTGCAATACTTATCTTTTAATGCTTACAACAGCCTAATGTCCTGAATATTATTTTATGCTCCTCGTTTTCATCTTCTCAGCCCCCACTTTCCTGCTCTGGCCAGTGTATGCTGGTGGGGCCTGCTGGACCTTTCCTCAACCGCACTACCTGCTTCTTGATTTTGACCAGACCTCTGTGCCTCTACTGAGTGGGGTGCCACAGTGGTGCCTGCACAAACTTGAAAGTGTCATTTAAATGGTAAGAAGGTGTTATATCCCAGGGGGCAACACCTGACCAGGGGCCAGGGGGCTAACAGATAAATATCCCTCTCTTCTCAGGTATATGATTCTGAACTAGCTTTTACAGCTTCGCAGGAAGGACCCAGTAGAATGAGTGTCAAATATGACCCCTGTACCAGTTTGGTTTCCTTCTGTTTTATTCCTTCCACTCCTACCTTCTAGTGATCTAATAAATCCCTAGAATTACCTCCAGAAGTAAACTACCTACACATAATCCTACTTCTTGGACTCAGGATTTGGAGGAACCCAAAGAAAGATCCCTGTTAAGTAGCTAGACCATTAATAGCTTAGGTTTCAGATGGAGAAAGTTAAGCACAGAGAGGTTAAGTCAAATGCCCAAGACCCCATGGCCAGTAAGTGGTAGAACTAGGATTTGAACCCAGAGAATCTGATGTCAGAGTCAACACTTTTAACCACTTCAACTTTTATTTCTTTATAGGAAATTAAACTTGATTTTAAATAAACAAATCAAATACTTTTCTACATAATTAATCGTAACTTGTTATCTATACATATAAAAGCCTAAGCGACCATTCGACTGTTTGCTATGACATGCACTGACCAACAGGGGCAGACGCTCAATGCACAGGCATGGAAACATGGAACAGACTGATGAATCTCAGAGGGAAGGGGGGAGGGGGGAGGGCAGGAAGAGATTAACCAAAGATCTTATATGCATATTAGAGCCTGGTACACAGATCCGTGCACAGGTGGGGTCCCTCGGCCTGGCCTGTGGGAATCGGGATGAAACCAGCAGTCCAACATCCCCAGAGGGGTCCCAGATTGTGAGAGGGTGCAGACCAGGCCGAGAAAGCCCCACCAGTGCACGAATCTGTGCACCAGGCCTCTAGTATTGTTATAATGTTGCATAATTGGTCCTCCACCAAATACTGTAGAGAATTAATATTTACTAAGCCCCTGCTCTATGCCAGGTACTTGAGTATATATTATCTCAGTACCACTCATACTTTTAAATGGTTATTATTTAAAACATTCATTTTGTATATGAAAGAGATTTTGGAAAACTTAAGTAACTTGCCAAAGTCACAGAGCTAGTAAGGACTGGAACCAGGATTACAATGCACTCATTTATTTATTTGATTACCAAATACTTATTGAATACCTGCTGTGTGCCAGGCACTGTTCTGGAAGTAGAGATGCAGTTTAGGCCTCTGCCTTCATGGAGTTTATATTCTGATAAAGGATATGCACAATAATTCAAACAAATAAATAAAAATAGGTAGTAATAAATGGCTTAAAGATAATACAACAGGGAGGTGACAGGGTGACTAGATCTGTGAGAAGAGCACCTATGCTAAGGGAACATCTAGAAGTTTCTCAACTTTGGCATTTTTAACACGTTGAAACTGGCAATTCTTTGTTATGGGATATTAGCCTATGCATTGTGGGATGTTTAGCAGAATCTCTGGCCTCGACCCCACTGGATGCAAGTAGCACCTCCAAATCCTAGTGGCCAAAACATCTCCAAACATTGCTAAATGTCTTCTAGGTCTGAAAAATAGACCCTGATTGAGAACCAGTGACATAAAGCAAAGCTGTTCAGGTGGGATCAGACTTGGTATGTTTGAAAAGCAAAATAAGCTTATTTTAAGTAAGAAGAAGAGGGGCAGGAGATGAGTTTATAAAGGCAGGCAAAGGCCCCACTAGGCAAGGACTTTTAGGCCAGCAGGAAAGAATTCTGATCTTAGTTCAGGCTGTCCCTAACTAAGATGTCTTGGAAATTCTGTGATTGTTGCTAAATAGCCACTGATTATTTTCCCTCTATTTATTTTTCAAGAGCTCTTAATCCTCAAGACTGGCCAGCCTCTACCCTGAGTCTTGTACTATCCAAGTTCTCTGGGTCATCCATATCTGTCCTGTGCTGCTTTCTCTCACAGGTTCCTGGGGTTTGGCACTTTGGTTGCACATGTGTCTTTTCTGTTCTTGGTGCCTTTTCCCTGTGGTTCTTTGCCTGGAACACAATGTCTTGCCCTTCCTGCTTGCAAAACCCTTAGTCATGCTTCAAGGGTCAGTTCAAGTATCAGCCTCTCTAGGGTGTCCTTCCCCAACTCCTTCCTGCAGGCAAATACTGTAGTGTACATGCTAGTGCATTATTGTTCTTTACATCTGAATCAAGTCCTTCACCTTTACTGCAGCTTCCCCAAGTGTGTGAGCCAAATCTTGGTCATCTTTGATTCTCCAGTAACTACCCAGTACTGGAAGGTTTGTTCCTTGGCTAAAATCCATGTTGCTGTTTGAGTCTTCTTCCAAAATACTACCTAGGAAAAACTGTTCCTGTACTTCTATCATCTTTGAGATTCTTCAACTTTTTCTTTAGTAAATATTGATTGGTACATTTTATCCGAATATAGACACACACACATGCTTTCACTCAAATTTAGCTACTTAGAAAATATACCTTTAGAGTTATAGTTGTTTTAGGTGACTAACTTTTAACTTTTTGCTGAGTATATCTAGATCAAGGAACAAAAGTAATTAATGTGAGGATCAGAAAGGGAGCAGTGTATCCCAGTTGTGATTGATAAGTTTAAAACTGCTCTAACCCCACCCTGTAACCATGAGGGCCTGTCCTACCCTGCAAGAATTAGGATCCAATTGCCTGGTGTAAATACATCAAGGAGTTTATAAGCCACAGGTCTCATGAAATTTCCTCTCACAAATACATTGTTTTAATAAATGTCTTCAAAGTTAATGGTGCTGATTTTATGATGTGTATTCAGACAGTCAATGAAAAGGCTGAGAAAAGAGAAAGCAGCAATAAAAACCTGCAACTCATTGAGCCAAATTGTAAGCTATGTGCTGTTTTGTAAATTCATCTAAGTGGAAATAAAATACTGGACTAATAAAAAGGGATGATTAAAAGATCAACTTTTGCATTCAACTTTGGTCCAATTCAGAACAAGATTCTAATTCACTTAGCACTGAGTTTTGCACATGGTAGGAAGTTAATAAATATCTGATAAATGCATGAATATGCCTTGCTACTCAACTGTTTTCTTAATATTAAAATATATAATAAATTTAGCCCTGGCTGGTGTGGCTCAGTTGGTTGGAGCATTGCCCCATAAACCAAAAGGTCATGGGTTCAATTCCCAGTCACAGCATATACTCAAGTTTCAGGTTCCATCCCCCAGTTAGGGCAACTGATTGATGTTTCTCACATTGATATTTCTCTCTCTCTCTCTCTCTCTCTCTCTCTCTCTCCCTCCCTCCCTCCCCCCCCAACCTCTCTCTCCTTTCTTTTCTCTCTAAAATCAATAAAAACCATGCCCTTGGATGAAGATTAAAAAACAAAATTAAAAAATAAAACATATAATAAATGTAATTATATCCTTTTCACATGATTCATACAGTTTGAACTAAAGCAAAAAACACACACACACAAAAAAACACAAAAACAAAATAAAACCACACACACACCTAGGCAGTAGTTTGAGTAATTAGTTATAGGGGGGAAAATGTGTGTGGTAAACTTAGCCTTGCAATGAAGCCATTAAAAAGATATCTCAATCCTGCTTTCCTTCATTATCTTGCTTTAAAGATATCACGTGAACCAAGAACTCACAGGGAGAAGGCAGAGCTGTGAACCCCTCTTTTGGAGTGATTGCCAATGGCTGTAAACATTCACAAGGAACCCAGAACACTGCTATGTTCTCTTAACTAGAATTCATCATAGTCACTGTCATCACATAATATTTATTGCACCTGACCCCCAGACTGCCACAGGAAGTTCATCTTCCAAAATGATTCTGCCATATCTTTTTCCAAACAATTGACAAATTTACATAAGGCACAGGGGTGATTCCACTGGGCCCCTTATGTAAATTATTATCAAACTTAGAAGCAAACAACTGAAGATGGACTAGTTAAGTCAGGAAATTCTCCACATAATCCCTTAAAATAATCACTGTGAGTTGGAAAGACTGGCTTCCTATTTTCTTAAAAACAAAAACCATGAGCTTTTCCTGTTACAATCAAAGACATCCAAGATTTGGTAACTGGTTTTAAATTTCATTTTGCTTTTATTTTTTGACTAACTTTACCAGTTGTTTGAGTTAATGGGTATATTCAATCAAACAACAGGACGAACTTGTAAATCACAGTCTACTATTAAAGGTCTACAAAAGCTTTTAGGAAACTTTCATCGCCCTCCCAAAAACATTATCCATGTCCAATCTAGGTACTAAAAAGGGCAAATGAAACTCTCTAGGCTTTGGGAATGCATATTACAATAATTCCCCACAGCCTGAACTAATGATATTAAATTTTGTTATCAAGGCCAATAAGCATATTTTCAAAGTTGCGTTTGCTTAAGTGACTTTTTCCTTTCCTTCTTTACTTGTTTGTATTGTCCCCTCCCAATGAGTCCTCAACATTGTGGCCTCTTGTCCGTTCCTAAGACAGTCCCCTCAGTATGTCCTATCCGTACTTCTTCTAAAATGTCGCCCTTCTCTCTATCAAGTTATGGAATCCGTGCCCCTTCCCTTGAACCCGGGACCTTTGCAAGCAGTGCCTCAACCAATGCAGAAGGGATGCTGCGGACTCACAGGGCTGGGTCAGGAAAGCGCCATTGCCTTCGTTCTCCCGGACGCTGGTCCTGGGCCTCCGCCCCTATCGCGTGAGAAGCCCAGGCAGCCCACGCAGAGGCTCACGGGAGGGGGGAGCCAGGCGGTCAGGCTCCACCGGAAGGCCTGAGGCAAGTAGGCGACTGGACCCAGGCTCTACCGGAAGCACCTGACCCCGGGTCCTCAGCCTTGGGAGAAGCAACAAGATGGCGGCGAGCGGAGGCCACGGTTCCCTCCCGGCTTCCACGAGAGAAGTGGCGGGAATACCTGAGGGGCTTTCACTAGCCGCAGGCGAAGCGGAAGAAGGCAGCCGCTGAGGAGCTCGAGCAGCTGCTCAAGGAGGAGTAGCAGCCGCTCTGGGAGGAGCGCCACCAGGAATATGGAAAACGCTGACGGAAAGGAGGCGACACTGGAGGAGGCTGAGGAGCTGCGCGGGCTGGGAGCGCTACCGCAGTTGGCGCGGTATGACCACTCCGGCTGTGACACCCGCGGGAGCTGGGGCCGGGCATGGGCCTGAGGGGGATTCCGGCAGCGTCATGGAGAAGCCACCCAGCGCCCTACCCAAGGAGGTGCCCGCCCTCTCACGCTGTCTCCTCTCGCGAGGCCTCGCCTGCACACAACGCGGCAAAAGGCTCAAGAGAAAACATCCTTGACCGGCCCAGAGCTCCACCAAGAAGCCCGTGAGTCACCAGGACCCAGTGGCGCCAGAGACAGGCGAGGCCCAGCACAGCTGGATTAGATTCTGAAATGCTTAAGACAATTTTTTAACACTATGTGCTTTTAAATTTTAACAATATACATGGTGAATTTTCAGTGAGCCCCAAGAACGCCTGGGGCCTGTCTCCACCCTACTCTGTAGGGACCTGCGCTGTCTCCGTTTGCCATGAAGCCGTTAAAAAGATACCTCAATCCTGCTTTCCTTCATTCCTTTGCTTTAAATATATCCTGTGATCCAAGAACTCACAGGGAGAAGGCAGAGCTGGGTGTCCCCATAATGCAGTCTCTGCCCAGAGGTGAGGAGTCTTGTGGCCCGAGGTTGGGAAGCCAGCACCTTTCTGGCCTGGAGGCTCAGAAGGAGCAGGGAGCTGGCCTCCTCCAGAAGAATTTCAGAGACAAGTTTGGGACTTCTTCCCAAATGTCTACCCGACCTGGTCCTCCTCAGATCTTCGAAACTCAGAAAATAAGAAAATAAGAGCGCTCAGCCTCAGCCCTTGCTAAGCTTCAAAATGACTACCAACACCAACTTGGCAGACATGTGAGTAACCCATCTTAAAAGATCTTTTAAACCCTTTTGATCCATCCCACTGATACCTAGACAGGCCATTCCCAATGAAACCTAGCCAACTTGCAAATGTGTGAGCAAAATAAATCATTGTTGCTTTTTACCTTAAACTAAATTTTGGGTTGGTTTGCTATGCAACAATAGATACATCCTCCCTACTGTCTATGTCAGTGGTTCGCAACCTTCCTGATGCCGCGACCCTTTAATACAGTTCCTCATGTTGTGGTGACCCCCAATTTCATTGTTACAAATTGAACATAATTAAAACATAGTGATTAATCACAAAAACAATATGTAATTATATATGTGTTTTCCGATGGTCTTAGGCGACCCCTGTGAAAGGGTCATTCGACCCCCAAAGGGGTCGCGACCCACAGGTTGAGAACCACTGCTGTAAACTTACTTTTGCCCCACCAGGTATTTTAACTTCACTCTAGCCACTCTATGGAAAATAGACTGTATAGGGCGAGGACTGATTCAGACCACCTCTTTTATCAATATTTTCCATAATGAACATGTATAGCTTTTGTATTAATAATATAAATCTCTCATTTAAGAAACATTTTTAAATAGGTTGAAAGAGTATTAATGAGAAACAAATCATTATATCCTCTTATTATTCTTACAGATGTATTTCTTAAGGAAAGATTTGCATGATGAACAATGGATTGTGTATTATTTTGCTAGGGTTACTGTATCAAAGTACCACAACTGGGTGGCTTACAACAGCAAAAATGTATTGTCTCACAATTCCAGGGGCTACAAGTCCCAAATCCAGGTGTTAGCAGGGCTTTAGGTAGAATCCTTCCTTGCCTCCTCCTACTTTCTGGTGGTGGGTAGCAATCCTTAGCATTCTTTGGCTTTCATTATCTTCCCTCTTTGTTTGTCTTGGTCCCAATATTGATTTTATAAGAACACCAGTTGAATTGGATTAGAACCCATCCTAATCACCTCATCATGACTTGGTAAAATCTGCAAAGACCCTCTCTATCTATATAAAAGGCTAATAATGCAAAATGTCCCCTCAGGAGTTCATTTGTGCACTGACCACCAGGGGGTGGCACAGAACATGGCGGGCCATCAGTGGCGGTGGCAGGGCGCTGAGGGAGTGAGGGAAGGAGGCAGGGAGGCAGGAAACCTGATGGGCCCTGATCGCCGGCCAGGCCTAAGGACCCTGCCCGTTCACGAATTTCCTGCACCGGGCCTCTGATTTCCAAATATCAGTATTGAGGTGGAGGAGTACATTTCAACCCATATAGATTGGTTCTCATGAAATCTTTAATAGTAATAGAATTGGTAACATGAACTAACTTCTTTGTCAAAGCAAAAATATACTACGAAAAAAACCAGATCTATTCCCAAAAAGTTAATTAAATTATTGACCAAAGGATGGTTGCCCTGTAAAGGAGAACCTATTATACATGGTGTTTTTTTTAATTGTCTGACTTTTTCCACTCTGGCAGACATTTTCCAGAGAATAACTGAAAACTCTGTGAAATGACTTAGTTATTTTTGGTGACTTTCATTCATGGGACATGAATTTTCAGTGCTTTGATGGGTTAACATTTAGGGCTAAATCCTTTAGCCATCATGCCCATATAACTCCCAACACAGGTTTGTTGATATTAGAGAGTTAACTACACCTTTGAAATTGGTTTCACAGTTCCAGAGGAGTGGAAATTAGAATAGTAATTAACATTAATCTGAGAGGGAATGGACATTAAACCATAAACATGTTTAAAATATGTCAACTTGCCCTGGTTGGTGTGGCTAAATTGGTTGATCATTGTCCCATGCACCAAGAGGTCCACGATTCAATTCTCTGTCAAGGTTCTTGCCGAGGTTTCAGGCACGATCCCCAGTAGGGGATGTGCAGGAGGCACCCGTTAGATGTTTCTCTCTCATCAATGTTTCTTTCTCTCTTTCCCTCCTCCTTCCTCTCTCTCTAAAATCAAAAAGACTTTTTTTAATGTCAACTTGCGAACAACTTTTGTTTTTCAGCATTTTGTTTTCAGCATTAGAATGAAAATTGTTAGGGTAACCGATGAATTTTATGGGGACTGAACTTCGTTGATGGCTTTTAATGTTAAATGTTGTCCAGTAACAAGCTCCATAAAGAAAAACCTGAACAACACATAATTCTTAGCCTCAAGATTTCCCCCTGGCAAAGCAAATGCTTATCAAGAAACCACTGGTAACCCAAATAACCAAGTTGAGCTGAAATTAATGTGTTGGCACATAAGTTATAGGAAAGTGAGCATTCTGTCACGGGACAGAGAGCAAACGAAGATGAAAAACAAACACCTACTTCTCGATATATTATCAAACTTTGTGTTTGCAATTACACTAAAAGTACACACAGTGAAGTATAAACTGTGTTTGACCCATCTATTATCTGGAAGTTAAATATCTCCAAATTCATTTATTTCCACTAATCAGCTGCTACACATTTTTCTCCAGCTTCTGCCATCTGCTTTTAATTACCAAAACAATCCACAATTCAAATTGAAATGATAGTCAATCATCACAGGCTTTCAGTTTACAGGTGTAGTCCAAAATAAAAGATACAAGCAGATACATTTACTTTCAAAGAGAATCGAACTTAATTAATTCAGAACATTGCCAAAATTACCGTATTTCTTTGACATTTTGAGAGTTCATAAACAAAATCCACTTTAAGTAAACAGTTACAAAGTATATTTGGATTAACAGGATGAACAAATAGTGTTATTTGGGGCAGGACTGTTAAAGGAAAGTTGAACAAACCCAAACAGATTTCATGGAGAGAGTATGACTGTGAAGAAAAATAGCGTCCCCTCCAATAGGAACAACTAAAACTGAACATCTGATGTTAGTTAGTATAAATGTTTCAACAACTTACAAGTTTACCTTAATAGCATATTCATACCAGTTTTTCAGAAAAGAAAACCAAATGCCTACTTTTCCTTTTCAAACAAGGGAAATAAATCAAGGTTAAGAAAAGAAAAAGAAATGAAATTCACAATGCTGAGTTTCTGCTATATTTTTGTGAATGTCCACTGTGTATTTGTATGTCACAAATTCAGTCCTGTAAACAGTCCTAGGGAGATTATTTCTCCTACTTTAAAGATAAGAAAACTGAGCCTGGAAGATAAAGTCAAGTTGAGAGTCAAACCTAGGGCAGTCTGTAATTGATGGGTACCATCCACTGCCTGATTAACACATAATGAAGAGCAAAAAACTTGATAAAAGAAAGTTTCAATGTATTTTTTAAGGACACTACCATATTAACAAGTTTTGGTACTCAAAAAAATAAACAGTTTATTTTCATAAGTATTTTCTCATCAAGGCTGAAGTCCAAATGATTTTATACGGGCATTCCCTCAAAAAATGTATATACACTTTGAATAATTCCAGTGGGTTAAATCTAAAAAGAAAGAAACATTAATTGAGCCGTCGAATATTGTACACACATTTTGAATAATTATAAAGACAGTGTTTATTTAAATACATTTTTAAAAATGAGCTATCAGCTGTTAAAATGTGTACACATTTTTTGGGGGAAAACCCTTTATATATATACTAGAGGCCCGGTGCACGAAATCATGCACAGGTGGGGTCCGGACAGCCTTCTCCGATGGGGGCTGATTGGGCCAGGCCAACAGGGGGGAGGGGACACAGGAGGTTGGCTGGCCAGCCCCGCCCCCCTTCAGGGTGTTGGGGGCCGATCGGTAGCCGGAGGGACTGGCCGGAGGGAGGGGCCATGGGAGGCTGGCTGGCCGGCCCACCCCTGATTCAGCCTGGGGTGGCTGGGGGGAGGGGCTGCCCCCTGATTGGGCTGGTTGGCCGGCCACAGTGCACGTCATAGCGACCAGTTGTTCTGGTCGTTCCAGTTGTTCAGGAGTTCTGGTTGCTTGGCTTTTATATATATAGATTCTGAAATGCTTAAGACAATTTTTTAACACTATGTCCTTTTAAATTTTAACAATGTATTGAGCTTTCTAAGTGGCTATAGGTGGAGTTTGTAGGTTCCCAAAGAGAAGTGAGACATTCCATAAACGTGCAAAAATTAATATTCTAGACTTTAGTAAGAGGCTTTTAAGTTTATAATTATTTTTTAAATACATCTTATTTAGGAAAGCTGGGATTTTTTTTTTTATTTTCTGCTCAGACCCAGTATTTCTCAGATACGGTGCTTGGAGCATTCATATTGAAATAGTCCTGAGTGTTTAAAAATTCAAATCCCCAGGCATTGCCCTAGCAATTCATATTTTTAGTAATCTTAAGGTGATTTGGTAGCTTTAACACATTTCCTCTTTGTCTTAATCTTGCAAGGTTGGAATACTGACTCCCCAAAGTGTTACCAAAGAAGCCTGTTGATAAGAAAAAGCTGAGTTGATTGTTTACCAACCATGTAACTTTTCTCACAGAGCCTTTGTAGCCCTCAAAGGCCACAATTGGATATTAATTGGAATTTTGAAGTTTGGTTTAAGGTGGGTCTTTCAATGCAAGGGCTTAGTTAGGATTGGGTAAGGATCATGACATAATAGGTTAGAATTGGTGGACATAGCAAAATAAAGATCTTGAGGCGAGAGTATCGTCATATCTGGTAGTGTAAACTCTTACTTGATGTTTTCTGTTGAAGACTTGATAGGTCCTTCAGGAAGTTCTTTCCAGCTGATTTCTATGAAAGAGACTGTCTTTAAATTTAGAAAATAGAAGCTGAAGTAAAATAGTTACAGTCACCTAAGAGAACTGTAAAAAATAAATTGTCTCGAGGTGATAAGAGAAGTACATGTTCTTCAACTTACTGTATAAATTTGTATGAAATTCTGTATAGACTTTGTAGTCACTTTCTTACTGTCTTAATGCAAATAAATCTGTTAATAGTTTCTCCATAATAAATTTGTTCTCTCTTATATATATGTGTGTGTGCATACACACACACACAGAAGAGACTTTCATTATCAGGATTGTTTTATTTCCCCAACAGTGACTACCAGGAAACAGTAATAAATGCACCTACAAGGCAATAAAGATAAATAATTTAATGGCATAAGACTTGAATAGTTGGGTATGAATATCTTTTGCTGTGAAAAGTCACAAAAAGAAGCAGCAGTCCTTTCACAAAGAACAGAACTTCAATACTGAAGGAGAATTCAACTACCAAACCTCTATCTCATTGTTTAAGTTTCTTCTAACAAATCTTGGGTTTCTTATACATATAGTCAATCAGAAGACCTGGTTTTGCACTTACTGAAAACGTCTTTGAAATCTATATAATTTTCTCCATTCCCAGAGCCACTACTTCAGATCATACAGTCATAATCTCTCCTCTAGCAAGTTTAATCACCTTCAATTTTGCAGCCTCTCAAACAATTTCTCCATATGTTATGAGTCATAGTTTAAAAACACAAGACCTGTGTTTAAAAACTTGGTATATGAGGATCTCCTTAATCTTGCTCCTGTTTACTCCACCAGCTTGATTTCTCATAACTCCAAAATTTGCCCCACTTCTTAAATTCATGGTCCTGCCATAGTGAATTACTCAGTATTACTTAAAGATTTTTATTCTGGTCTCTAGCATTTTGCACAGGCTGTTTCCTTCGTCGGGACCATTCTTGGCCATTTCTTCTTCTGTTTATCTTCTCCCTCTTCCTCCCAATTATTGCTACTTTTTGCTCTTCATCCAGGACTCAACTAGAATGGATCGCCTCCTTCTGAATTTCTTGTTTTATCCTTCCAAGGCATTCCTAATTTCCCAGCTAACACCTTGCTTTGACTTAATAATTATCACACTATACTATTATTTGCTAATATTTACTATCTTTTATACTGTAAGATCTTTGAAATGATTCTTAATAAGTGGTCAGCAATTAAGTCAAAAGGTTAACTTCCAAGAGTTGGGCTGGCTTGCATACCAGCTTGATCCAGGGCTTCAAATGAGATCACCAAGACCCAGCTGCTTCCTAGTTCTCAGCTCTACTCTCTTGCATGTTGGTTTTACTCTCAGATTGCTCCTGGTGGCAAACATAAAGAGTGCCTTTCTCTCCCTGATGCTGCATCCCAGAAAAATTCTCATTGAATGCCATTAACTCTGATTGGGCCACATGCCCATTCTTGAAGTAATCACTTGGGCCAAGGAGAATAAGAAACTCTGACTAGGCTTGAGTAGCATGTTAATTCCAGGCACTAGAAATTGAGAACTTCATGGGGTATAGGGAGTGGTTCTTCAGAAAGTTATAGAGTTACTGGTACCAAAAGAAGAATGAATGCAATCTGGGAAAC
The DNA here is from genome assembly GCF_000147115.1 of Myotis lucifugus. Taxonomy (NCBI): domain Eukaryota; kingdom Metazoa; phylum Chordata; class Mammalia; order Chiroptera; family Vespertilionidae; genus Myotis; species Myotis lucifugus. The sequence goes on along the minus strand of NW_005871162.1, from coordinate 313,114 downwards.
AAAACCAAAAACAACTGTCCACTACATTAAATAAGTCACATGGATGTGTAAAGGAATATATTCTGTGGTAGGTTAAGAAATTACAGCTTTGTAGTTTAATGCAGCTACAGACACTTTAAATCTCATTTATAGAATGATTTATCTAGTCTTTCTCTGTAAATTAGGTTTCTTAGGGAGCTAAACTAAAATTCATTCAGGTTTTTAGGATTTTGCAAAATAAATGAAAACTTATTTCCAAGCTGCATGCTGTGGCTTCCAAAGAGGATTATATAGACTTTGACTTAAGTTTTTAGTTTGACTATGATATTTCAAGTTGATTGAATTTCCTCAATAAGTTGGAAACATGGAAAACATTTTGGAATAAGTGGCTAATTCTGGATAATAAAGGCAAAAAAATAGCACTCTATGTAATTGCAATTCTAAATGATTAATGATTATTTAAACATATAAAATAATTTGTTTATTATATGTGATTAATTGAAATATTAAATTTATAATGAAAATGTTAACATGATGAAACCTGGCAAAAAAGGTGGAAAGAGCCAATTTATGTTCAGCAAAAAGATTCTAGTTACTTCTTAACAACTATGAAAAGCTTTAAATACACTTTTCCCGCTCTGGGAATTTCAGTACAACTTGGCAGGTTGGAGAAAATTTCCTTCTTACAACACCTTTTTGTGATGAGAGCAGGCTGCCAAGAAAGCTCCCACCAGATAGAAGTCTGAAGAATGTATATCTTGAGTCAGGTGTTATAATTATTTTTGACATGACTTTCATAGTAAAACTCATTAATCCTCCTGAAATTTTATGGAGGGATAAGTTTAGCACCTGCTACATTATATACATTATTCCAGTGGTCTCTTCAATCTCTCCTGTTCATACTTTAGGACAGGGGTCCTCAAACTACAGCCCGCGGGCCACATGCAAATACAAATACTGTATTTGTTCCCGTTTTGTTTTTTTACTTCAAAATAAGATATGTGCAGTGTACATAGGAATTTGTTCATAGTTTTTTTTTTAAACTATAGTCCGGCCCTCCAACGGTCTGAGGGACAGTGAACTGGCCCCCTGTTTAAAAAGTTTGAGGACCCCTGCTTTAGGAGATAGACATATTTCAGTTATGGACATGTATACTGCCTTAGAAACATCAGATAGATTCTTTGCATGCTTAAAATAAACACTTTCCTAAATAAAAATTTTAAAAAACGTATGCAGAGTTTACACAGCTATATGACACAAGAGGTTCTGTTCCCAAAGGCAGCATGATAAATGAGAAAAAGCACTCAGTTTGGAAGTCACATGCTTTTAGCTGAAGTCCCAAGGCTTAGCATTAAAACTTCTGTGACTTTTAAGAGTTTCCTGTATCACAGAGTTATTGTATAGATAAAAAGGAAATCAATAACATATGCAAAAGAGCTCTGTAAACTACACAGTCATACAGTCTCAGCCTTGATACTTCTCTATAATAAAGGGCTTAAAACTCGTAAGAACCATCTGGTCAGTGTGGCTCAGTGGTTGAACTTCGACCTATGAATCAGGTCATGGTTCGATTCCTGGTCAGGGCACATGCCTTGGTTGCAGGCTTGATCCTCAGTGGGGCATGCAGGAGGCAACTGATCAATGACTCTCTCTCATCATTGATGTTTCTATCTTTCTCTCCCTCTTCTTTCCTCTCTAAAATCAATAAAAATATATTTTTTAAAAACTGTAGGAAGCAAATATATTATAATGGAGTCAAGACAAATTTGCACTGCTATTTGGCATATATATATGTGTATGTATACATATATATACACATACATACATACACACACACACACACACACACACACATATATAGTATCCCAAAAATTGAATACACTTTACAGCTGATAGCTCAATTGATGTTTTTTTTTTTTTAATTGTCTAAAGTTTTACATATGTCTCCTTTTTCCCCGCTTGACCCCCATCCACCCAGCCATTCCCATCCTGGGCAAGCCCCCACCACCCCAGTGTCTGTGTCCATTGGTTATGCTAATATGCATGCATACAAGTCCTTTGGTTGCTCTCTATCCCCCCTCCCCTGCCATTTGTCTCTGGATCTATTCTTGTTCATCAAATTAAGTTGATCATTATATCCCACATAAGAGTGAGATCATGTGATATTTATCTTTCTCTGACTGGCTTATTTATTTCACTTAGCATAATACTTTCCAGTTCCATCCATGCTGTTGCAAATGGTAAAAGTGTTTTTTCTTTTTTATAGCAGCATAGTATTCCATTGTGTAGATGTACCATGGCTTTTAATCCACTCATCTGCTGATGGGCACTTTGCTGTTTCCAAATCTTAGCTATTGTAAATTGTGCTGCTATGAGCATAGGGGTGCATATATCCTTTCTGATTGGTGTTTCTGGTTTCTTGGGATATAGTCCTAGAAGTGGGATTACTGGGTCAAATGGGAGTTCCATTTTTAACTTTTTGAGAAAACTCCATACTTTTTTCCACAGTGGCTGCACCAGTCTGCTTCCCACCAGGAGTGCACGAGGGTTCCTTTTTCTCCACATCCTCACTTATCCTTTGTCAATTTGTTGACAGCCATTCTGAGAGGTGTGAAATGGTATCTCGTTGTTCTGATTTGCATCTCTTGGATGATTAGTGACTTTGAGCATGTTTTCATATGTCTCTTGGCCCTCTGTATGTCCTCTTTCAAAAAGTGTCTGTTTAGGTCCTTTGCCCATTTTTTGATTGGGTTGGTTATCTTCCTTTTGTTAAGTTGTATGAGTTCTTTGTAAAATTTGGAGATTAAACCCTTATCTGAAATATCATTGGCAAATATGTTCTCCCATGCAGTGGGCTTTCTTGTTGTTTTGTTGTGATGTTTCTTTCTTTTTAGATTTAACCCATTGGAATTAATAATTATTCAAAGTGTGTATACATTATTTTGGGACACCCTGTGTATATAATAGCTAACATTAAGCACTAATTATATTCAAGATACTTTGCAAGGCTTCCATTTCCAGACCTGGCAACAATCCCATGAGGTGGCTAATATGTTGTTATTATTTTATGCATAAAGAAACCAAGGCTGCCCTGGCTGATTTGGCTCAGTGGATAGAGCATTGGACTGGGAACTGAAGGGTCCTGGGGTCGATTCCGGTCAAGGGCACATGCCTGGGTTGCAGGCGCAATCCCCCCATGCAAGAGGCAGCCAATCGATGATTCTTTTTCATCATTGATGTTTCTATCTTTCTCTTCCTCTCCCTTCCTCTCTGAAATCAATAAAAATATATTTTAAAAAAAGAAAAAAAGAAAAGAAATCATGGCTAACAAAGATGAAAAACTTTCCCGAGTCCACACAGCCAAAAAGTGTGGATCTTGGACTCAACACAAGGCACTTCATTCAGAGCAATATTCTTAGCTCTACATAGCTTCTCCATCCATACAGGTTCAGATGACAGAAGACATGGTCCCGTAACACTACCTTGTATAAATATGAAATTTATTCAAGATAAAGAAGCATCATCAGCTAATGGGTAATTGATCATTTAAAACTAATTTCAGGAAATTAACTTTTTTTGTTTTACCATAGCCTTTTACACCTGAACACTTTTGAAAAGTGAAATAAGCCAGTTACTTTTTAAATTTTTTTAAATAAGACCTTTTAAAGCTTTGTAAGTCGTAAGCCTGTGTAAGGCTTAATAGCATTCCATCGTATGTATATATGGCATTTTATCCATTCATCTGTTGATAGACACTTGTGTTGTTTACACATTTTTGCTATTGTGAATAATAATGCTGTGAACGTTGCTTTACAAAAATCTGTTTAAGCTCCTGCTTTTAATTCTTTTGAGCATATACCCAGAAATAGAATTTCTGGATCATATTGTAATTCTATTTTTAATATTATGAAGAACCTTCATACTGTTTTTCATACAGGCTGCACCATTTTACATTCCCACCAACAATGTACAACAGTTGCCATTTTTCCACATCTGCACCAATAGTTAATAATTTTTGTTTATTTTAATAATATCCTTGAAGTTTATAATTTTTTACAATGCAAATGTATTATTTTCAAATCCCAGGTGGAAAGAACTTTAAAAACTATGAAAGAAAATAAAAAACAATAGTGAGATTTTGTTGAAAGTGAAAATGTTGAGAATTTCATGTCCTTAATTGTCATATATGTAGGCTGTCTGTTTTGAGATTTTCTTATAATGAAGTTCTTTAAAATTTTTGGAAAGCCTTTTTTCTATATTCTTCATCTCAGTTGATGAGATTGCCTTATCATTAATTGGTATACAATCTCACCTTGGTCCTCTCCATTATTCGTTACATTCATTTGAAGACTAGTTAATAGTCCTAAAATAACTTCTTTCCATTACCACTGTCATTGCCCTTGTGTGGCCCTCATCAATTCTAGTCTGGTTTGCAGTATTTTCCTCTTCTCTTTCTACCCCTTCAAAATTATTGTTCAGAGAGGCAACTATAATTATATCATTGCTTTGCCTCCTGCCTCACCAACATCTTCAACTTCTCAAACACAGGGTACTTTGTCACAAATAAAGCTTGCAAATCATTCTAAAACATTGATTTTCTTGAGTGAGAAATAATTTAAAATAATAATTTACGTATTAAAATAAGTATGATTACATTACACAATTGAAAGCAAACTTGCATAGATTTTAAACAAAAGCATAGGCTTCAAAAATTTTCTAGCATGAGAACTTCCAACTATTGAAGGAGAACTTTGAGAAATACTGATTTATAGGATAAAATATAGTCATCACATCCTATGAGGTCCCCTATGACTTGACACTTGTCTCTATCTCTAGACTTAACATCCTGCCACCTCCCTTCACATTGACACCTTATGTTGTAGAAATGCCACATCATTTGTAATTTGCATAACATCACCCTACTGTTCCGTGTATCTATGTATTTCATGTACTTTTCTCTCATTGAAGGAGTTTTCCCCTACCTAAGCTGTTCTATGCATTTTATTTTTCTATCTCCACCCAAATGTCATTTTTTTCCTTTGAAGTCTTCCCAACTCTCCTCTATCCTCTACCCTTTCAATGTTACTTTATATCTCAATTATACTTTCATTATTGTTTATATCATATTTTACTGTGCTAGTAGTTTACACATGTGTCCCACCTTAAAATGTCAATATTTTGAGAGAGTATATGACTAAAAGCATAGTTTCTAAAGATAGTCTACCTGGGATTGAATCCCAGCACTACCATTTTCTACCTTTGTGACTTCAAGCAAATTAACTTACTTTTCTACACCCCAGTGTTCTCTGTAAAATAGTACAAGAGCTTACCTTACAGGGTTGTTTTTAGGCTTCTATAGGATGATATATGTACAGAGCTTAGGAGACCTCCTGGCAAACAATCAGTATTCACAAATGTTACCTACTTTTGTCATATTTATTTTAGAATCCGCAGAACCTGCCACAGAGTAGGTGCTTGGGAAGTGTTTATTGAAACAAATTGAATTTTATTCTTACTATCTACATATTTTTGGCCTTCAATTCCTTCTCTTTGGCCAAATAAAAAAATACATTTATAAACAATCTTGGTGACTGAGAAACCCCAAATGTATTCCTCATATCCCTGGTGTTTCAGATTATTTTGCATGCCCTGCCCTAGAGTTGGCGGCGGTGGTGTCATGTCAGAACAACTAAATTGAAAGAGGAAGAAATTAAAACATTGATGGTTTGAGAGGGAGTTCATTTTCCATTCTGCTATCGGAAAGTGGTCCAAACCTCCATAGAGGACATGAAAAGAGAATCTATTCTTGGAGACCCCATCTTTCAGAGTTATGAAAACCCATTACATATTTGTTGAAAGGAAAATGTTTGTATTTGGACAATAACTCCACATAGAGGGAGAAGACTGCCAGAATGCGTGTATAATTGCTTGGACTGCTAAAGGTTTTATTCAGGGTCTTGAGGCTAGTGATAGATGAGCCTAAAAAGACTGCTTTAAATAAACCAAATGTCTTGGATTAGTGTTGCCGAACTTAGAGTCCCTTGGGGAAGGCCTGTCTCCAGTGATTTCCAGTATACTTCACTTCCAGTGAGCTGGAAATACCACAAGAAAACCACTGTTCTCACGGTATTTTTGCCTTTTCCATTTCTGGTTTCAGCTAAGGAAAAAATGGTATGTACAGATCAAAAATGGCATATGTACACAACAGAAAAATCGGAGCATCCAAATGTTTGATCTCTAAACTAAATAGAATTCACTGTGCATTTCAAATAAATTCAAATAAAATAACTTTAGGCATATTCACGTAAGTTTCACTTAAGCAGTTGTATGCCTATGAGTGAGCCAAAATTATTAAACATTGACTATCCTGCAATTGTACTGCATACACATTGATTAAAGCATAGTGGCAAAATAACTAAAATTGGTTAATGTCTCTAAAATTTGTTTAGGGATATTTTACTTAAAACTACTTCCAAGAATGTGCTGTAAATAAGTAAGCATATTTAAATAAATATTTAGGTGTGTTTTTTAAAAAAGAGATTGACTTTTGTCTATTTACAAATTTGCTAGAAAAATTTAATATCATGTTTAGATTATGCATCAATAAAAAGCAACAAATATTTGTGGATCTCTGTGTGCTAGGCAGAGTGCTAAGAGCTGGAGACATGCTTAAAGGCACTGTTGACATATGCTAATTCTTTTTAAATATGTGCAATCCTATATAATAAAGCGGTAATATGCAAATTTATTATCACGCCCTTGCACAAGATGGCCAGCAGGGGAGGGCAGTTGCGGGCAACCAGGCCAGCAGGGGAGGCAGTTGGGGGGGACCAGGCTGGCAGGGGAGGGCAGTTGGGGGCAACTGGGCCTGCAGGGGAGGGAGGGCAGTTGGGAGTGACTGGGCCTGCAGGGGAGGGCATTTGGGGGTGACCAGGCCAGCAGAGGAGGGCAGTTGGGCCAGCAGAGGAGGGCAGTTGGGAGGGCAGTTGGGGGCAATCAGGCCAGCAAGTGGTTGGGAGCCAGCAGTCCTGGGTTGTGAGAGGGATGTCCGACTGCCAGTTTAGGCCTCATCCCTGTGGGGTCCCAGATTGGAGAGGGTGCAGGCTGGGCTGAGGGACACCCCCCAACCCCCGTGCACGAATTTCGTGCACTGGGCCTCTAGTTAAGAATATTTAGGTAAGGTAACCAAAGGAATGTGAAAGGAGAGGAAAAAGAGAAGATACAATGCAAACATTCAAAGAACTACTTAAATGTGTGACTTTCTTCAATGGTGTGCTTAATGTTTTATCTATTTTTAGTAGCAGAAAAACATGACTAAAAATAACTTTTTTATACTACAAAATCGTAAATTTTGCATACAGTTAGTGTTTAAATTTACCTATAAAGAAAAAAAAAGACAAGTGCTATTTAAAATTTCTGAATGGCAAATATACAACTATTCACAAACCAATTAAGCAGATTCTGAAGTCAAGGTGATAAGAAATGTTATTATTTATATATGTACTATAAAATGCAGATACTGCCCTAGCTGGTTTGGCTCAGTGGCTAGAGCGTCGGCCTGCAGACTGAAGGGTCCCGAGTTCAATTCCAGTCAAGGGCACATGCCCGGGTTGCGGGCTCGATCCCCAGTAGAGGGCGTGCAGGAGGCAGCCTGTCATTGATTTTCATCATTGATGTTTCTATCTCTCTCTCCCTCTACCTTCTTCTCTGAAATCAATAAATATATATTTTAAAAAATAAATAAAATGCAGATACCACCTACTTGTTAAGAGCTCAGAATATGGAGTTGGTCAGATACATTTGGGTCTGAATTTTTGTTTGATTTCTTCATAGATATGTGACCATAGTTTAACTTCTCTGAGCTGCAGAGTCCACACCTGTAAAACAAAAATTATAATGGTAACTACCTGATAAAGTTATTGAGAGAATGAAGTGATGATGCACAGAAAGTGTTTAGCTGAGTGCACAGTGAGAATGCAATAAATGTTTGCTTTATTTTTAGTAACACTAACAAAGTTAATGCTAAAATGGTGTTAACCTATAAAGTGAAGAAAATTGAGGGAAGTCAATGATGTTAAAATAAATCAGTTTAATAAGACTAGAAATTGTAACAACTATGAATAAAGAAATCATCTGAATATTTAAGTTGTAACTTAAATATGACAGGGGATAATGTCTGAATTTAATTATTTAACATTCAACTCTAGGAGTTTGAATAATCTATCTCCAAAGACTGTTTTCCTGCAATTCAGTGAATGTGCGTAAGAACAACTAATATATAAGCACAGGTCCACTACCATTTGTCTGTTTCTCTACTGTGAGTTCTGTGAGCTGTGAATACCGTGGTGATATTTGAGCTGCTACTGGAATTCCTGCTGAAAGTATGGGACAGCATTTCCAATCGTCAAACAATCCCCACTGCTAGCATGCTATGGTAAATGTAGTCTTCCTGTTACTTACGAACATGAGGAACACATGACTCTTCTTTTAGAATCAGTGACATGTCTGTTAGAGAATTTCTTTTCTCTTAGCTGGAGTAAATAATTTTCCTGCCTCAAGGAGAAATAGGATCATATAAAAACTACAGCCTGAATGCTAGGGATATGTTCAGATAGAGGGGAGAAGAAAATTAGCAGTGTTCAGGGGACTCCTGGATGCCACCACTGTTAAGGAAATTGGACTAACTGCTTGAGGATGCTTCTCAGTCTCATCTGAGCCTACCAAGGTAACTTCTCCAGGGACTTCCTCTATATGCTGCATTGAAGAGAAGGAACCTGCACTTGCCAAGGTGAAATGAAATATTAAGAGGATGTTTTGGCTCCATCTTTGGGCCTGTTATTGCCCCAGAGGCAAAGAGGCAGTATTCTTTATGATGGTGATCATTTCTGAACTTATACCTTATATGGAATCATTATGTTATACACCTGAGACTAATATAATATATGTCAATTATATCTCATTTTAAAAATATGGATTATGAAGCAGAAAAAAAGAAATACATGGGTGGGGAAAAGTAGATTTACAGTTGTGTGTACATGAAACAGAATTAACAAAGCTATTGTAATAATCATAGCCTGCATGTCTTTTTCCATACACCTGTAAGGCTACTTTGCCCCACCCCTGTGTATTGATTTTTTTTCAAAGCTGTGTCTGAAGTATAGCCGAGGACACCAATACTCTTTAATCATAACAGAGTATTATTCACCATAGAAAATAATTTTCCATAACAAGGATCTCTTATGCATTAGGTCTAAAATTTATAGTGGAAACAATGTTATAAAGAGTTCATAGTTGAGAAAAAATTGAGTTAACTGGAGTTTACATTAATGGGGAGTCATTGAAGATCAACACTTTCTCATTATGCCCTCATGAAGGGCATTTACAATTAACATCAGGAAAAGCTTCTCCCCTTATAAAATAATATTCACCATTTGTCAGATTAATATTCTTAGGTACTAGTTGTAGCAGCTGGAAGGTAAAGTAGAATAATGTTTCCTGTTTGTCTGCATAACTGTTTCTGATAAATAGTGGCATGGCTCTAGGATTAATGACTAAATAAAATATCTTCACTCTGTCAGAGATGTAACAGTTCCAAAGCCTCACAAAAATATTGTTTTCATCCAGTCTCTGCCTCTATTATGTTGCCTTTGCATGGGCTGGTACATGCTATTAACAAATGACTCATCTCTCTTTATTTAATATAGTTGTCAGATCTTAAAATTAATATCTAACTCCCAATAAAACTCTCAAAGGTCTACTATATCCTTGCTCAGATATTCATTATGTACCTTTCCATTGGCCAAAAGTAAAGAGTCCTCTTTGTCAGGCAAGAGCAAGAATGCCAATGATAGAAATGAAAAGGAAGAAGCCTCTCAGCTATGGAGGGAAATCTCTTTAACAGCCACACAGTTTAGTATCGCTGTTGGGATTGTAGCATGCCCTCTCTCTGGGCATGGGCTGGGAACCAAGATTAATTAGGATCATCTGGCAGCTAGAAGCAACTAAGACTAGAGAAGATGGGGCACCACCACAGAAAAAAAGACTTTGGGTTATTTTGTATCCCAACTAAATTCCCAGGTTTAATTGGCTTAGCGAAGTACCCCTGACATAAGTGACTGAATTCTCCAAATCAATGTTTTCCTGTAGTTAAAACAATTAGTGAGTACAAAAAAACATTAAAACAGATCATATTTTGCTTCCTGGGTAAAACCTGAGATTTGTTTGCTTTTAAATTATGAAAAAGATCAGAATACTTTCGTTTTTTTTCCTAGTAAGTCATTACTGCCTGTCATCTGAAATGTTGCTTTTGCCAACGACTGTTTATAAATTAGCAATTAGAACTTACTAAAGTATTTTAGTTGAAGTTTATTTAATTAGTGAGTGAACTAACACTATATATCAAGTTGTGATTGTTCTTCTTTAACAAAAGCATAATGTGACATTAGGAGACATAGTACAGAGCTTCTCTGTATTTATACAAATGTCATGAGCCAGGATTGAGACTATTGACCATGGAAACAAAATGGGGAATACTTTGGTAGATATAAATAAAACAATAACCATATGAACTCACAGCAACAGTTTACCTATATTGTTCTTGTTATATATGTGTTTGTATTGTGTGTGTGTATGTGTGTGTGAGAGAGAGAGAGAGAGAGAGAGAGAGAGAGAGAGAGAACAAGCAGGATAATGATAATGAGTGACATTCATTTTGAAAAAAAAGGTGGCACTATTTTGATCCTAAAGGTGGTTACCATAAACATGAAATTCACATTGAATATGATTTAGTAAATTAGCAGAGATAACACGATTTATCTCTGTGTTATTTCAATCATCGAGCAAGAAAATTGAAAGGAAAAATGCTTTTCAAGTAAAAATGATCATGCTTTTTCTTCCTAGATAACATGCAAGATGGATCGTAATTGTAATGCTAGTATTGGAATTTAGCTTCTGCTTTACACTCCTATTCTTTAATTTATTACAAATTAATGTATCACAGTAATATTATTTTTTTTCATTTGATCCTCAGAAGGTAGAAATAATCCACATATTATCCTTTATGGTACATATTACCAAAATTTCCAAACTTAAAGATCATAGCTTCACAAAGGAAAATGCCAACCAATCCTAAATCAAAACACTGATTCTATTCCTGTTTCCTATTAAAGCACTTTTTCCGATTAAAAGCTTCCTTATAACATGATTAAGATAAAACTAAAGCCAGATGGCTCAACACGGAAAGGCAATTCCTTAACAGAAAAATATCTTGCTCTGATTTGCAATCCATTGATATCAGGGAAAACTGCATGAAGGCCTCAAACATTGAAATTGGCAGGTTTCAAACCTTTATATCTTCTTGTGTCCTTTTTTAAAAGAGTTGTGTGAAACAGAAATGCTATCTTCACATGCAGAGGAAAAAGAAACATGCTCTATCTTGGAAGTTCTCAATGAATCTAAAAGTGAGAGGTCCCCTCCAAAGCCAAGGGAAAGCCTTGAAAGCAGGAGAATATTTTCTTAAGATTAGCCCTTTCCCTTCTGGTGGGACAGTCAAGGACAGATTCATTTATCTCTGTTCTTTGCCATGTCCTCTTAATCAAGAGTAAAATTAATTCTAGTCACTCGTGCTTGGTGGTGTTGAGTGCTTTGCCGAGAGCTGAGGAAAAAAGAAGAGGAGCGACACAATCATACAACCACCTAACATGACAGACATCATCATTCTGTGATTTTGAAACTCCATGCACTGGGCAACTCTCGTTGAGGGGAGGGAGGGACATTTATCTCATGCTTGCCTTTCTATGTGGAAGGACCCACCTAGACTAACACTGTCTTTTCCCCACCTGTTACTCCTTCCTCAGGGGTAAGAGAAATAAAAATATGTAAATGGGAGTTTCCGAAATGAACCTCGGATCTCAGCAGGCTCTACAGGAACCGTTCCTCATGAGATTTGTGCGGCAGCTGAAAGAATGTTTTCTGTACTGCTCCATCTGTACGCTTGGAAATCTACTCCTCTGGGGGAACCTGTGATTGTCTAGCTTGGCAGTACTGGGGGTAGGGGCTAAATTTAATTATAGAATAAAGAATTAACAAGCCCATTCCCCTGCAGATTTAGGCATACTCTATAATCAGCTTTGTCAATGTAACAAAACAAGTGATATTTTGAGTACATGCTTCTGACTCCTGCACTTAATTCTAAATGTGCTCCACACTTGGTTGGGAAAGAGGGGATTTATTTACTGACTCCCTAAAATCCTAATAGCTTCCAGCTGTATAAATAAGTTAATGCTCATCAATGAATGGCTGGCTTTTAAAAAAATGTTCTTTTATTACTGTCAAAGTTCTTTTAAGCAACTGAAAACAAACAAAAAATTAATGTAAATGGAGGGGAATATAATGTCAATGAAAACTGAAAAGGATCGGTAACATGACTGTATCTAAAGCTACCTCAGTACTTAGGGATCCATGAGTGTAATAGCCTTCCTATACATCCAGCCAAAGGGCGTTTTGAGCATGGTAAACTGGACAGAAATTCCAGGGAAAGTCCATTGAAGGCCCTGATTAGTTTGAACTACTTCATAAACATGATGGACTATTTATTTTTGGGTGGGAATGGGTTTGCAGGATATAAGAAGAAATATTGAACATCCCACCTACATTATTACATTAACACTCACAAAAACTGGGTAAAAGAGGTACTATTCTTTTCTCCATTTTCAAATGATGGAAAAAAAATAAGGCTTAGACACATTAGCCTTGCCTAAGACCTCAAAGACTAGAAATGATTGATTCAGGGTTCAATACCAGATTTGTCCAAGTCAAAGCTCTCGCTTTTACCATTCCATCATTCTGTCTTGGTACTGCCAATGTCAGTCACCTTGAAACCAATTGGTAATGCTTGTTTTGAATAGACTTGAATAAAATAGAATTAAGAGTAGAGTTAAAAACAAGCATTAAAACTGCTCTCTTTACTCAGTTTTCACATTTTTGTGAAAATTGCAATTTACATGTCACCTAGGACTAGAATAAATATCAGAGAATCAATAACCATGAGATTAAAAAACTAAAAGGACTAACTCATCCAACAAAAAAATTAAAAATCCTGAATATTAATTTTTTTTAACAAAGTGGTGACTAAAGACATCATGATAGCCAACAGATTTGTCAAGTACAAAAATGAATGGTGAAAGAATGATTTTAATTAAATGAAACAATTTGAGGAAATGGAAATTTCAGTTTAATTTAATGGAAAGCATTTTCATTCTGGGAACTCAATTACCACAGAATAATCTCAAGGGAAATAGAAGATCTTCTACTTTGGACATTTAAAAATAGATTGTACCCCCCCCCCAAAAAAAAAACCATGTCCACACAAAAGACTAGCACATAAATGTTTCTAACAGCTTTATTGTAATTGCCAAAAATCAGTCCACATTTCCATCAACAGCTAAATGAATAAGCAAATTGTGATATAACCAGAGATTGGAATACTATTCAGCAATAAAAAGAAATGAACTGTTAGTAAATGCAATAACATGAATTAGTCCAACTCTCCATTTCTTCCCTTTATCTCCCCAAAAGTAAGCAAAATCCTGAAATTGGTATATGTCATTATTGTATATGTATTTATTCTTTATTATATATATATACTGAGTGGCCAGATTATTATGACCACCTGACGTTTGTAGCACATTAGCTGTACACTCCATCGTATGGGATATGGAAGCCCAAGGCCTATTCGAACACCTTTACTGTCTGGAGTTACCAAGATAAAACGTCTCCAATTCACACAGGAACACAAGAATTGGACAGTCGAGCATTGGAAAAAAAGTCATGTGGTCCGATGAATCACGTTTCCAATCATGCAGATGGCAGAGTGAGAATTTGGCGGAAACAGCGTGAAAGCATGCACCCCACATGCATGAGTACAGCCCTTCAAGCTGGTGGGGGCAGTGCTATGGTTTGGGGCATGTTTTCCTGGCATGATTTGGGCCCTTTTAATTCGTGTGGAACAACGTCTGAATAGCACAACATACCTAAGTATCGTTGCTGATCAGGTTCATCCTATCATGTTGATGGCATATCCCAATGGAGATGGCTTCTTCCAACAAGACAATGCGCCATGCCACGGTGCTCGTATTGTGCAGGAATGGTTTCAAGAACATGATGGAGACTTTACCTTGCTTAGGTGGCCCCCACAATCATCAGATCTCAATCCAATTGAGCATTTGTGGGACGAAGTTAAAAGAGCCATCAGGCAGCTGGTTCCACAACCATCAAATCTCACAGAACTGGACAGTGCTATTCATCAGGCATGGTGTCAGATTCTTCACATCACCTTTCAACATCTCGTGGAGTCAATGCCAAGAAGAATTGCTGCAGTGTTGAAGGCAAAAGGTGGCCCAACGAAGTACTGATGGGGTGGTCATAATAATCTGGCCACTCATAATAATATATATCCCACGTTCAAAGGCTGTTAAATCGCATTGTTTACCCATATCTTCAGAAAAAAATCACCTCTACCGTCTTGGTAAACAACCTGCTTCCCTGTTTATAATGGTCTGGCCCTCTAGCAACTTCAGCGTGAAATTATAGCTAATTTGCCTACAAACGTCAGGTGGTCATAATAATCTGGCCACTCAGTGTATATGTCCTATATAATAAAAGACTAATATGCAAATCGACTGAACAGCGGAATGTCCGGTCGCTATGACATGCACTCACCACCAAGGGGCAGACACTCAAAGCAGAAGCTGCCCCCTGGTGGTCAGTGCACTCCCTCAGAGGGAGCGCCGCTCAGCCAGAAGCCAGGCTGAAGGCTGGTGAGCGCAGCAGCAGTATCGGGAACCTCTCTTGCCTCTGTGGCAGCGCTAAGGATATCCGACTGCAGGGAGCAGGCCTAAGTCATTGGTCAGACATCCCCTGAGGGCTCCCGGACTATTAGAGGGTGGTCTGAGGGACCCCAACCCCGAGTGCATGAATTTTGTGCACCGGGACTCTAGTATATACATAAAAAATAATACAATCTTTTGTGCTTTTTAAAGTTCCATAAATTGTATAATGAGAAGCATTGTTGTATATCTTGCTTTCTCTTTCTCTGTGTTTTTGAGGTTTATCCAGTTGATACATATCATTTCAATACATCACTTTTGACTATGTCCCATTGTTTGATTCACTCAGTTTAGCATTCCTGTTTCACTTAATATTATATCATGATTGTTCTCCAAGTCCTTGTGGTTTTTCCTCTCTGGAAGGCTTTTCTCCCAGCTCTTTCTGGTTGACTCTTTCTCCTCCCTCAGGTCACTACTCTGAGAAGATTCCCAGACTACCCTATCTGAAGTATCTTCCATCCTTGACCCCACTCAACAAATGGTTATTCTTTTTTCACATCATGTTGTTAATTTCTTTTATTTTTCATTTTCTCCATTTGTTTATTGTATGGTTCCTTCCAGAGAGGGCAAGTACCCCGAGGTCAGGGACCCTGTGTTTTTTGTTCACCCTTGTATTTTAAAGAGGCAAGTCACATTAGCAAAATGCATGTCACATTAAAAGGGTTCAACTAACATTTAAAGAAAGAATGAATAGACGCATTAATGATGGAAGTAGGAGTGATAGATGGCTAGTTGGATGCTGACTATAAGGTCATTTTTGGTTCAAATTCTGTGAGGCCCCATTCTAATATCAACAAAAAGCAGAGAACTTACAATTTATGTCTTATTGCTCAGCTACATATGGGCCAATCTCTCAGTGGCCAAATAGCTAAGTCTACTATAAAAATAATAAGTTTTCTAAATATTCTGGTTACAGAGTTTGAAAGTTATAGTTCAGTCCCTTAATCTTCTCTTTTCAAATTATCAACTCACACAGAAACTAAAACTCTGACCATTCCGCTAGATTACCAGAACGTATACTTCATTTTATTATCCTGAGAAGTATTCAGGAAGGCCATAAATAATTCATGATTAGTTTTATGAATTATTTATAATTTATATAGCATATAGATTATTATTTTCACATCTAAATAGAGATTTTCTAAAGCTTTAGAAATTTTAAAAGATTTTTATACCAACTACTTTTAAATCTGCTGTTGGCATTATATGACAAATTAGAAATTTTATATAGTAATTTTAACTTTGTATATTTTCAAATATACATGCTTCTAAGATAGTATAAATATCAATATAATAGGTTTACAAAATTGGTTTGGAATAATTTAAAAATACATCTAATTTTCCTGAATTAAAATGGTTGTTTTTATTCTTTGGATATCACCTAGATTAAAAATATTCTTTGTAATTGGAATGCTTTAAAAATGGTAAAATATTTTGCAGATGTAATCTGTTTTAGTAAAATACATAATAATACTAGTTAGCATTTATTACACACTAGTACTATGTGCAAAGCACAGTACTAAGCACCTCTATCTATATCTCATTGAGACATCACAACTCTGTAAAGTAGATATTACTTTCTCTACTTTATATGCAAAAAAAGAGGATTAAAGAGGTTATTTAACTCAGCCAAGTAAGTGACAGAACTAAGACATAACTCTAAGCCCATATTTTTAACCATTCACAGTAATGGAAATGAGGTATAATATAAATGAGAAAATAAAAATAACTCTTCATTCCATTACTGAGAGATAATGATTGCTAATATTCTAGTTTATTTTCCCCCAGTTTTTAGAACTTGAGATTGTATAATATATATCTTGTCACTGAATCGTATATCACAAATATTTCCCATTTTGTTACATATTTTCTATAATTTTTCTTGTTATGATGTA
Organism: Myotis lucifugus; assembly: GCF_000147115.1. Taxonomy (NCBI): domain Eukaryota; kingdom Metazoa; phylum Chordata; class Mammalia; order Chiroptera; family Vespertilionidae; genus Myotis; species Myotis lucifugus. The sequence continues at coordinate 296,355 of NW_005871162.1, read as the reverse complement.
TAACACCTTAACAGTTCTCCTTTCCAAAATTGTTTGCATTCTCCACATTTCTTAACCACTCACAATGCACAAATGAATTCAAGTGTGCTTGTTTTAAATCATCCCATTTTCCAAGCATATATTTTAATTAAAAAAATAAAATATTAAAAGTCCCCAAGAGTACTCAGAATGTTTTAATTGTCTAATAGAAGAAAAATGGTCATGTCAGTGTTTTTAAAACTGACAGTTTTTCTTAAATATTAATTTCTTTAAGTGGTTTTCAGCAGAATATGGTGAATATGTTAGTTACAATTCTAAAGATTCTCCCTGAAGAACCTTGCTTGGTACATATCTCATTAAGGTGAGTCTAGTACGTACCATGGAAATATTTTGTATTGAAATGACTTTTATGCTGACTGAAAAAGCATTGATAGTATAGTATCAAAGCATCAAAGTAATGGAATATATGTCTTAAAAGCATAGGTTGGCCTTGTGCATTATAGAAGGTCATTAACTTCATGGATCCGACTGTCTTCATGTTCTAAGATTGTCTGCACCCAGGCTCCAAGTCACTGTAAATTTGATGCAATCTAAAGCTGCTCCAAGCTCAGATTTACAAAACCTTTTAGCAAAAAGATAAGGTCTTAGTGTGGTCATTTTTAGAACGAGCACTGATAAACATATGCTAAACAAACATTGTATTAAATAACACTACTTAAGTGAGATGTTTTAGATTGTCATCATTCAAAATCCCTCAGATTAAAATAAAAATATTTACCTATTCTTCAACTCAAAGATTTTTAAAAAAACTATTAATATAAGAGGTACAAATTTTAATTTCCTGGAAAAAAATTGTTAGTAGCAATTACTAGGCAACACATCAAAAATTTGTGCTGTGTGCATAATAAAGGAGGTTTGGTTTTTTTTTTCTCTGCAAGACACTTTTGTGTTGTGAGGAAAATGGAAAAGAGATTAGTCTAGAAATTTTTATATCCTATTTTAAGCTATTTATGTTCAAATCTTCATGATTATTAAAATGCTACTTAGATTCAATTACTGTCTGACCTTACAAATAAGGTCTTTATAAACTGCTAAATGTGCAGAGCTTTTAGCTTATTTTCTGAACTTTTTATTAAAATAGAATTTTGTTATTTAATATATGAAATAATTCTTACACCCATTTATTTGTGCTGGTACAAGAGAGCTTTAAAAAGTAAAAACCAATATTTAGAGAAATATATTTAATATTATCTTTGTGTTCGAGGATATTTTTCCATTGATTTTTAGAGAGTGTGGAAGAGAGAGGAAAGACAGAGAGAAACACATCCATTGGTTACCTCCTGCATGAGCCCAGACCAGGGCATGGGCCAGGGAGGAGCCTGCAACCCAGGTACATCCCCATGACCAGAATTGAACCCAGGACCCTTTAGTCTGCAGGCTCTATCCACTGAGTCAAACCGGGCCCTGTTATAACTACTTTTGAAACTGGTTATAAGAATATAAAATATATCTTGTCTCTGTAGTCTAGTTTTTATTATAAGCAAAAGCCTGAAAGATCTTGTTAGCATGCTGTAGGATATGTTGATCAAATGAATTTATAATTACTGAACTAATTACCTCTTGTTTTATCCAAAATGTTGCCCAACTCCTCACCCCTTTTTTGCCTTAGACTCAAAGTTTTCTTGCTTAATGTTCTTGCTTAACCTTCAAACATGAAAAATCATTTAGTCTTCTGATGCCCTTCAATTTTAAGAGTAAATTTCTGCTTAGTACTGAGAAAAATTTTCTAGTTCATTTAGTGGGCCAGTAATAGGTTTTATTTGGTTAAACCAACCTAATTTGTTACCCAAAGACATTGTGTAAACCTGAAATGAACAGGGAGGAGGAAAGCTTTACTTAATGAAAATATCACCTTATTATGTATCCAGAGTCCTAAGGAAAGCTTAGAGCAATGTAAAGACATCTCATCTTCACAATAGTAGACCACTGGTTTCTGAGTGGACAAGGTCATTTCAGTGACAAAATTTGAATCAGTAAAGGGAAACTCTGACCAAAGATAAGCATCTTTGTAATTGTTTACAGAGAACTCAGAGTAATTTACTTAAGGAAAAAGGGCTGGCAGTACAACCGTTGGAAATGGCTATGACTAATCATTTATTTCTATGCCAGATTTTTATTTCTCACTTCTTTAAAAAAAAAATCCTCTTCGAAAAGTGTTGAGTTTACATTGTTGGGTTTAGCGTTTAGGAATAAGGTTTCTCGTCAAATTTGCCTTTTTGCTCCTCCTGAATGACTTCTACAGATGTGCCCTGGGACCCTTAAGTAACTCCTTATCTGATAATCCCTGAAATCATATATTAAGTGGAACATAAATTGAATAATTTTTATGCATAATAACCGGAGACAATGTCAGAATTATGTTTCAGAAATTCTTCCTTTACTACACAGGTTGAGAATGCACACTTGTTACACAGTTGGGTGCTTTCTTTCTTTCTGACCTCATCCGGATGCTCCCTGAATAGAGAAATACAACTTCTTTCCCAACTTAATTTATCCTTGTCAATTAAATAAAACAAACGAATGTCAAGGAGTCTCAAGAAAGAAGTATTGACTAAGGCACAATTTGTTGTCTTTGGTTCAGCTTAAGGGTACTTTAAATTGCACATGCTAAAACATGCTGGGAAAGCTATACAATCATGTTTTCCTGTATGACAGAATGTACTTTGCGCCCTGCAATTGACTAATCTAATGGATCTCTAGTTTGTTTCAAGTAACTAGATTTCTTTTGATAGCCACTGAATGGCCAGAAATTACATGCTTTAATTATATTTCTACTTGTTACTGTTGAAGTGAAATTTACTTTATGGTGAAGACATATGTTCTGGAAATGCATCCTTGGGAAATTAATGTTACATATCTTGAACTGGCTTTCAGGATAAGCAGATTCAATGTCAGCTTGTCCAGAAAGTACTATGACTAATGACACTTCAGTGTCTGAAGGTCAGAAGTAGTCACTGGAGTCTGAACCAGTGCCCTTTCTTTCTCTCTGAGAATGACAGAGATGGCTGGGGACATTGCGGGGGAGGGGCTCTTCTTCATGCCCTATTGTCTAACACTGTAAAATTTCAAAAATGGCAAGCTGATTGATGCCACTTATATCAAGGAATTAGATTCCATGAGTTTTTGTCTATTTTACTCATAGTTGTACCCTCAGGGCCTAGAATAGTGCTTACTACATAGTAGGTGTCTAATAAGTATTTCTCAAATGGATCTTTCCAAAACCTAATGTCCCAGAACAAAAGCTGACTCCTCTTTATATGCATTAACAGGTAAGATCCACTATTTAATGATTATATACTATCAACTATTGATACCTATCATATACTTTAATCTTTTAAAAAGCCTTAAAAAAAATTTCATTATCCTAACTTAAAAATAGCAACAACAATGTATTTTTTAAGGAAAACACTAGTGTTATGGACTGAATGTTTGTGAACCACAAAATTCATATATTAAAATCCTATTCCCCAAGTGATAGTATTAGGAAGTGAACCTTTAGGAAGTAATGAGATTTATAAGAGTTCTGAGGGTAGAGCCCTCATGAATGGGATTAGTGCCCTTATAAAAATCACAAGAAAACTTACTTCCTCTTACTGCTCTCAGCCATGTGAAGATACAAGAAGAAATCTGCAACCCAACCCAGGAGAGAGCCTTCACTAGAATTCATTCTTTCTGGCACCATGGTCTCAGACTTCCAACCTCTAGAACTCTGAGATATAAATTTCTGTTGTTTATAAGCCACCTGGTCTATGATTATTTTTTTGTAGCAGCCTGAACTGAATATGACAGCTAGGAAACTTACCCAGGTTTCATGGACTAAGTGACAGAGTCAACATGGTAAGTGACAAAGGGACTGTAATAGAAGACTTACATTCTGCTGAGGCAGGAAAGTTAAAATAGGGAACAAACGCCTCAAACTCTATCCCTCCTCTTCTCTGTCTTGACTAGAACATCACAGATTCTACCTTCACTTTCCCCTCCCCAATTTCCTGTAATTGGGAGGACCAAAAAAAAATATCTGGAGAGGAAAGACAAGGATGAGCCAAATAGGCAGCCACAGAAGCAAAGGACCATCCTACCCACCCCTGCCCATCCTATATAATAAAATCCTAATATGCAAATTGACCAAACAGCGGAACAACCTGTCACTATGATGCGCACTGACCACCAGGGGGCAAACCCTCACCGCAGAAGTGTTGCTCAGCCAGAAGCTGGCTCAGGGCAGTGCTAAGGACCCCTCAGGGGATGTCTGACTGCCTCCCAAGAGGGCACAGGCCAGGCTGAGGGACCCCCCCTCCAGTGCACGAATGTTGTGCACCAGGCCTCTAGTGTTTAATAATAACCTTTCCCTCAAACCCCATTACCCCATTGGTGCATCTCTTTCTTCAAGGATACCTGTTCCTGTTTCTCCAGTGCATACTATTGCTTTAATAAATTTACTGTGCTTTGCTAAATCTTTCTGCCACGCTCTTAAGTTCCTTCTTGTTCCATGACAAGGACTTGAATTGGATTGAGACCTTCCTTATTCTCCTTGGGTGCCAGTGGGCATCTCTATTGTCAGCTTGGTTATTTTCTCACTACTTCATTTTCTCATGTGCAAATTGAGGGCTACAAATTAGGCTCTAGAAAGGAGCATGTCTGAAGTCAACTGAACCAATCAAGATCTGAACAAACAGGTATAATCCCTCATGAATGTTGATCAGCAAAAATATTTATGGAAAACTTTATTCTAGATGTATAAAAATATTCATGTTTTTAAAGAACGCACATTTGAAATTTAATTGCTGAATACATAATCCATTCACTTGATTCAAAGTTCACAAAGTATAAAATGCATTAGTGTCCCTTAGTCACCCTGAGTATAAAACTAATAAAGCATGAGCTTTTCACTGTACTCAATAGTCCTAACATTTAGTATTTTTATTATCATTTTTTATGTATTTATAAATTTATGTTTGGATATTCTGTTGACCCAAGAGTTTTACGATAAAGTTTTATATTTTCTTTCTTGATTGCTTTCTCCTCTTCTTTAAAAAGTTTTTCTCAGTTTTTATAATTTTTTGTTGTATTGCAGTGGGATCACAGAATGGTGTTATGTGTTATTTCCAATTTTTAGAATTTATTTAGGTTTTCCTTATGGCCTGGCATATGGTTAATTTTCTTTTACTATTACAGAAGCATGTGGAAATAGAGTATGTTCTGTAGTAGTTGTGTGTGTGTCCATGTATGAGTATGTGAATATGTAGTTACTTAGATGTTGTAAATCATTTCCTCTTTTTTTTGTTCTCTTTTGAAAATATCTGAGGATATTTTCTCCATTGATCTTCAGAGATTGGAAAGGAGGGAGGAAGGGAGGAAGAAGAGAGAGAGAAAGAAACATCAATGTGAAAGATACACACACTCTGGGGATCAAACCTGCAACCCAGGTATGTGCCCTTGACCTGGAATCAAATCTGTGACTCTTCAGTAAGAGAGCCAACACTCTCACAACTGAGCCACACCGGCCAGGGTTCATATTGATGCTATATTATTTAATGCACAGATATCTATAACTAATATATATATGTGTGTGTGTGTGTGTGTGTGTGTGTATATATATATACATATATATATATATATATACATATACACATATATATATACTATTATGAATATACATTTTAGCACTAAAAGTACTCTTCTTTAATACTTTGAGGTCTGAGTTTAATCTGCTGGATAGTAACATTACAACCCCTGCTTTCGTTTTCACTGGCCTGGTATATGTTTATTAGTTTTTTTCTTTTTAGACTTTATGACTCATTTGTTTTAGGTGTGGTGCTTGTATACAACATAAAATTGGGTTTTAATATGTGATCTGAAAACCTTTTTTAAAATAAGTAAGTTTAGTTCTTGTCAATATGACAATATGCTTAATTGCAGTCTGTCATTATTTATTCATTTACTTATATAGTTCCTATTGATTTCTCTACTGTATTCAATTCCTTTCTTTTTCTTTCGTTCTCTCTTCTCCACCATCTGATCTTAGTATTTAAATTTGTGGTCTTAAATAGATTTGATACTTATTAATTAATTTGTTACTTTGACACTCTCCACTACAGTTTTTTTTTAAGTAGGAGAAATAATTTACTCAAACTTCTTTTCTCCTTCCACTCCTAATTTGTGTTGTAAATTTTTCTATACCATCAGATTAAATAGCACTCTTTGTTCTGTCATCTTAATTTCCACTCTTATTTTAGTGTTTTAGGTAGATCTCTTTAAAGAGTCAGTGCTCATCAGCTGTGCTTTTATATTCATTTTCACTTCCATTTGTCTAGTTGAAGTTCTTTATGAGAATCCTCAAGAAGTCTCATGGGAACAGCATTTCCTAAGAATCTGATGTTTAATGTATCAAGTGGTGTTGCCTTATACTGAACGTCAGTTTGAGGAATTATGAAATCCATGATCATACTTTCTTTCTTTGACTTTTTTACCTAAGTTTCTTCACTTTCTCTGTGGAGAAGCATTAACTTTCACTGTAAAGAAGTCAGAGGACAACCTGATGTTTTCCTCCTTTAGGGGTAATTATATTTAGCTTCATTCCTTAAAGTTTTCTTTCTCCATCTTCGTAGATCTTCATGCTTATTTAATTATAGCTTTATGTTGTCTTTCCTGGCTCACTTTCCCCTGGGATATGATATGTACTTATGTAAATTCAAAGGCCTTTTATTTCCAGAAAGTGAATTATAAATATTTGCCCTGATCCATTAATTTGTTTTTCTCCATTGGGAATTGCAAAATTTCTCTTTGCCTGTTCTCCATATTTATCCTTTTCTCTCTGATCCTTCTTTTGTTCTTTCATCACCATTTCATGTTTTACACTTTACTCTGTTTTCAACAGAGTTCTCTTACAATCAACTACAAGATATAAAAGGAGATACAAAGGTGGGGAAGAGCAAGAAATGCAAATGGAAAGTGGATACAATAAAATACTAATAATAGCATATTTGTTGTTAATAGTCTCTCTTGTCTACTCTCCCTTGAATCTCTTCTTTTATCTATTTCTTCTATTTTTTTTTTCTCATAGTTCCGGAGCTTTGCCATCTCACATTTCATTCTTTCTATTATCTCACCATCTCCTCCCAAAGAAAGCTCTTGGGCGTTTCTGCCCAGTGATCTTGTTTCATGGAAGCAATTTCTTCATCATGTGTTTTTAATTCACTTTGCAATTTTTCTCTTGTGAGAGATCTAAATCTTTATTTGCTTTTCCTGTCCTTCCACCTCCTTCTCTTCTTCTCCCTTTCTCTCCTTCCTTCTCCATATTGCTTGTTATATCTCTTTATTGTTGTTTGATAAGGGGAATAAAATTAGATTAACTGGTTAACATACTTCCATCACTAATCCATTAATGAACATATTTTGTTTTTGATTATTTTTCTTTTAATAACATTAATAATAGAATAAACACCCATAAAACCACCATTCAATATTAGAAACTGGAATATTAAGTAAACAACTGTTTATACCTCCCTCATTCTGTCTCTCACCCTCATCCAAACTAATTACTATCCTTTTATGATACTTCTGCCTTTCAAAAATAGAATTCTATCACATAAATGTTTTCTTTGACATATGTTACACATGCTTTATATACATGCATATGTATTCCTAAAACATGTTGTTTGACTCAATTGTTTTCAACTTCATAAAGTCAAAATAAACATATGATATATGATGCATGAAGAGATTTTCAAATTTATTATTGGTCAGGAAACTAAAGAGCAATAATGGTATTTTATAACCATTCTATTGGCATAAATTTAGTGTAATAATATTATGTTTGAGATCTCTTTTACATAAACATTCCTTTTCCTTCTTTTTAGAGATGGAGAGTATAATGTCTGAGATAAAATTATACTTGATCAGATTAACAGCAGATTAGACATTGTATAATAAAAGGTTAATTCAAGACATCATAATAGAAACTATCCAAATTGAAACACAGAAAGAAAAACGTCTGAAAAATTTAAAAGTACATCAGTGAGTTCTGGGATAACTTTAAGCAGCCTTATACAAATTTAATTGTAGCCTCAAAGAAGGGAGAGAGGAGATAGGATAGAAAAATATTTGAAGAAATAATGGCCCAAACTTTTCACATTTGATGAGCAGTATAAACCCACATCTAACAAAACAAAGATAAATATATTAACAGATTTTTCTTTATAATACAATACAAACCTAAAGACAGTAGAACAGTATCTTTAAAGTACTAAAAGGAAAGCACTGTCAACCTAGAATTCTAAACTCAAATATATATTTTTTAACATAACAAATATTTCACAAGCATTCTAAAGTTAATGAAACCCATTACCAGCAGACACATACTACAAGAAATTTTGAAGGAAGTCATTCATGGTGAAAACAATATCAGATGCAAGTTTAGATCTTTACAAACAATGGAAGAGCACCAGAAATGATAATTATCAAATAATTGTATTATATTTTTAAATTACATGAAAATATACTTGACTAAAGCAAAAAAAAAAAAAAAAAAGAGTTGTGTCACTAAATGACAGGGATACATTCTGAGAAATGTGACCTTAGGTAATTTTGTTATTGTGGGAACATCATAGAATGTATTTGCACAAACCTAGATGGTATAGCCTATGGTTCCTAGGCTACAAATCTATATACTAACTTACTGTCCTAGGTACTATGAGCAAATGTTGACAGAGATGTGGTGCAGCAACTGGAACTTTTATACGTTGCTTGTTGGAATGTAAAATAACGAAACCACCTTGGAAAACACTTTGGCTGTGTTTTGTTTTGTTTTAATATATTTTATTGATTTTTTACAGAGAGGAAGGGAGAGGGATAGAGAGTTAGAAACATCGATGAGAGAGAAACATCAACCAGCTGCCTCCTGCACACCTCCTACTGGGGATGTGCCCACAACCAAGGTATATGCCCTTGACCAGAATAGAACCTGGGACCTTTCAGTCCGCAGGCCAACACTCTATCCACTGAGCCAAACTGGTTTGGCTTGGCTGTGTTTTAATATGCTAAACCTACATTTACCATACTACCTGCTTTACTACTTCAGAGTATCTTTTCAAGACAAACAGAAGAGCATGTATATGCAAAGTGGTATATGTGCATACAAAGAGTTGTATGTGAGTGTTCATAGCTACTTTATTTTTTAAACCCCAAAACTGAAACAAATTTTTAAATTTCCAACAAGTGAATGGATTTAAAAAAATCATGGTATATCTATACCATGGGTCTACAAACTTTTTCTGTAAAGAGACAAGTAATACATATTTTCAGCTTTCAACTCTGCTATTGTATCATGAAAGCAACCATAATCGATACCTAAGAGATTCTATGGTCCTAGATTTGGCTAAAAACAACCTGCTTTTAGCCAGCTGGATTTACCAAAGGTCTGATCTATAAATAATAAGCTATGATTCAGCAATAAAAAGAAATACATTATTGATGCATGTGATAACATTGATGAATCTTAAAAGTATGCTGAATAAAAAAAACATACTCTATGATTACATTCATAAAATTCTAGAATTTATAAAATCTATAGTGACTTCTGTATCTTCAGCAGAGTAAAATAACTACTTAGAAATTGTTCCGTTAGTTGCTTTAATCTATACTATATAATGAAAGGCTAATATGCAAATTGAACGGCAGAACAACCGGTCGCTATGATGTGCACTGACCACCAGGGGGCGCGCAAAGAACATGGCAGGCGTCGCCCACGGCGGGATGGTGGAGCAGATGAGTGGGGGCGCCAGACCAAGGCAGGGCACCGGTCGCTGTCATTGGGGTGAGCCTCTGGTGTTACTGAAAATTCTTGCTCCTATGTACCACAGTCCCGCCCAGCACTTGTACCCACTGCTGGTGCCAGCCCCAATCACTCTGCGCCATCAGCAGGTGCGAGCAGGGCCGGCGCTGTTAGCGCAAGAGTGGCAGCAGCAGGAGCAGGGCTGCCAGCAGACAGAGGACCAGGCCTGCGGTGGGAGGGGCCAGGCAGGGGCCCAGAGGATGTGCCAAGGTCCGCCACTGTGCCCACCGCAGCCTCGCAGCCCACAGTTCCTTTCAAGGTGCACGAATTCATGCACTGGGCCCCTAGTTTATAATATGTGATTTAAAGGATTTGTCTAATAAGCCCAACATCTGAGCTTCCCCAAGGTCAATTTCTACTGACTGCTTCCCCCCCCCCCACCCACCCATGTATAAGCTATAGTCTCTGATTATTTGCCTGACTTTTCACTTTTCCATTGAAAAGTAGATATTTTCAATAAAATACTGTGGCAACTCTGGAAATTAGATTGCCTTTCCCCAGAGGTTTGCTGCTATTTGTTGTTTTTGTTGCTGTTTTTGTTTTGTTTTTAGTGAATTTCCTGGACTAATTTTTTATGGTCTGCTTTCTTTGTCAAGTCTCTACTTGGTTTGCTTAGTGGTCAACTAATTATTGGACAAAGATTTCCTTAAATTCCAATTCAAAAGAAGTATCAAGGATTATTTAAATGTGCACAAGTAGAATTCTGTGTTATACCTGAAGAGGAAAGGCCTTCAATTTTAAATCTCACTAGGACCACAGAAGGAGAGGGGCAATTTACCCAAAATAGGAGGAAGAAAGCAAAACATAGGTATATATTCAAGAGCCACTCCAAGAATATGCTATTATTCCTGTACATTCCTGGGCCTACTTTTGACAAAAGCAGTATAATTACCAAGCAACCTAACCCCTTCAAGACCAAGATTAGTGCTGGCCCAGATTTAACTATAGGGAATGCTTCAAATAAGACATTTTACCGATCTCCTGACTAACCATAGTCTGATTTTGAAGTCCAATTTTTGAAAACCCTAGACCAGGCCTAAATATTCCATCTTAATCTAAACCAATCTGACTTTGGGGTTTGATGAACCAGTCTTCATTCAGTTCTCTTTTGTCAGGAGTAGTGACATGGGTTCATATACTTAGGTGAAAACTTTGCTAATTAGGAAAAAGAAAAGTTTGAAGGCAGAATGCCAATCCAGAAAGAAGATAAGGGTACTGTTTGTTGATTATTTCCAGATGGAAAGCAAGAAGTTATTGACCTCAATCGACATGCTCAATTGAAAGGGAAATATTCACCTGGCAGGGGAGATACCATGATCACGAAGGTGGTTTTTCCAGGGTGAGGCATTGCACTCTGGATGTGCTGATGCCTGCAATTTCCCCAAATGTGGGAAACTCAACTGTATAAGTTGTGGTAGTGGGGGGTGGGGGCGGGCGGGGGAAGAAGAAAGAGAATCATAGCTAAAAGTAGACCGGTCACAAGTCACCAGGTTTGTGTCTTTGGCTTTGGTGCCTGTACGATTAAATGTCAGAAACAGATTTGAGTTGAAAATATTAAAAGGGTCATTCAATTGGGCCTAATTTCTATTAATAAATATTCAGAACTCATTTTGAAATATAGCAGTAACTAAATTATCAGTGGAACTCTCTATTAAATAACTTGTGACATGAAGACAATGAGCTCTTTTGTGGTACATGTTCTATATTTACAACTATTTAATGACTATAAGTTCCTAGATGTAAAAAATCTGGTTTCCAGAAGGTCCTGGGAAGAATTCCAAAGAGAGCCAGATTCTTAAAAGAAAAGAAAAAAAAGGGCCATAGTGTATCACATATTTACTACATTGAGACAGTTAAACTTTAAGAAATTAAACAACACTAGTTGAAAAAAACACAGTTTTCTAAATAATAGGTTAATCATGGTGAAAAATTTTATCCAAACATACCTACCCTAAAGGAATTATAATAAATGCCTTTTGTTGTAAATTAAATTTTAAGTGGCTAAGATAGCCGATAGTCTTTTAACTTGTACAATTTTAATCACATCTATTACCATTAGTCACATTAAATCTAAATTAAACAAAACTAAATCACACACACACACACACACACACACACACACACGTCTTTGTGCTAAAAGCATAGTGCTTCCTTATGTAGACTCTCCAATCTTGCTCTTACCTAATTTACCTATGTACCAAAGTGTATCAGTTTTGGGCATCTATATATATAAAAGCCTAAGCGACTGCTCAACCATTCGACTGGTAGCTATGACGCGCACTGACCACCATGGGGCAGACGCTCCAACTGGTAAGTTAGCTTGCTGCTGGAGTCCACCCAATCAAGACTGGGCGAGACAGGCTGGACACACCCTGGAGCCCTCCCACGGTCCCTCCCTGGCCCTGATTGTGCACCGGTGGGGTCCCTAGGCCTGGCCTGTGCCCTCTTGCAATCCGGGACCCCTCTGGGGATGTCTGCAGGCCAGGCTGAGGACCCCATCAGTGCACAAATCTGTGTACTGGGCCTCTAGTATAAATTTTAAAGAAAGATACAACCCAACACTGTGATATACAAGTTAAAAAATTTCTTTCATTCTAGACCTTGGTCGAACACAGTTTATTTTCGTTAAGAACTCTGAGTAATCTTCCTAGAAACTAATTTAGCCCGGCCGGTATGGCTCAGTGGTTGAGCTTTGACTCATGAACCAGGAGGTCATGGGTTTGATTCCTGGTCAGGGCATATGCCCAGGTTGTAGGCTTGATCCCCAGTAGGGGGTGTGCAGGAGGCGGCTGATCAATGATTCTCTCTCATCATTGATATTTATCTCTCTCCCTCTCCCTTCTTCTCTCTGAAATCAATAAAAATATATTTTAAAAAATAGAAACTAGTTTAACTCATCATATACCCAGACACTTAATAGTAAGTAGAATATATATTTTTTTGAAAACCTGAGACCATACAATGGGCTCTCATGTTTTATAAACAGCTGCAGAGGAACTGTTAATGGTCATTGGTAAAATCTAATGGACATGTTTTTTGTTACTTGTGATGTACTACATTTTAAAAATAAGCCCTCATTTTGTGTTTTGTTTTTAATTCAAGGAATTTAAAACCACTGTTGTAAAGGTTTAGAACTATTCTGTTTCATAAACAGTTATACACAGTCATTAAGTTATCAAGATACCACATCAGTTTAAAAATAAATGTATTCTATACCATTTTTATAGCAGTAACTTGGAGATAGAAAAAAATATGTATATATTTGTAATAGAGATTATAATGCATATATGTGCAAGTCTGTGTTGAGTGCCTAAAACTGTGTTTTTGGAATTTCAGTTTTTATGTCATAAGTAGCATGTTTTAATGCTAGAAAAGTATCAAAAATATTTTGAGAAATAGAAACTTTCAAATATGTAATTGGGAACTAATCCTGCTCCCTTCTAGCCATGAAGGGAGTAACTGTCATGTTCCCTACACCCAAATTAAACTATAAACACAGTACTGAAGGATAAGTCATCAAAATACTTGGTAATTATCCATAACATCATTCAAAAACACCTAGAGCCCGCTCAGATTTATTAGTATAAGTCAGAATTCAGGTCAGAGTACCTGGTCTACACTTCCAGAAAATTATTCAAGTGTGTATCTCCTCACCTCATCGTTTAAAAATAAATATACAGCAGAGCCTTTCATATCCTGGCCAAGAAAATGTTTGTATGCCCCATGTCTATATTGGCTCAAATCTAGTGGTTTTAAGTACTAAATACCTTTTTGTATTCCCCTGAGAAAACCTATTCACACCAAATACATTTGGGAGAGAGGCAGATTTTAATAAAGATTTTATAGAAGATAAAAAAAAAGATTTCACATCAACCTCTGCCACATACCCGCAGCATATCATTTCATAAATACCCATCCAATCTGTATATTCTATTTTTTTAAGTGAACATACCATGATTTTATTGTCATATAATCAAACAAAATATGAAGCTTAGAACTGGATCACTTGACCCTTTCTCTTCTTATCTCCTCCCAATTCAAAATGCTTGCATCTCTTAATAGCCAGCGTTCTCTTAGATCTGCAGTTAGGCTCAAAGCATTCAAGCCTCAGCACAATCTTTGTAGTTTTAGCCTTTTTTCGGAAAATCGGCTTAGTCTGCCCACCATAGCCACTTTGCTTCCTGTCATAACGTAGCTTTCCCTGCGCATACTGAGAATCCTTGCCCTTCTTGTACTGTGTTACTTTGTGGGGTTGATGCTTGCCACACTTCTTACAGAAAGTTCAGCGGGTTTTAGGAACGTTCACCATGTCTGCGAGAGCTATCAGCAGGGAAAGGAAGATGATCAATCTGTATATTCTTCATAGTCCCTCTGGCTGTTCTACCAGTTGCTATCTCAGAAAGAAAGCAGTTTTCTTTTCCCTTCTTTTACTATATAAAACCTGGGTTTTGTCACCACAGTGCAGAAAATTTTTTAAATTTTTTTTTAATTTTTAAATTACAGTTGACATACAATGTTATAATAGCTTCATTGTTCAACAAAATGATTAGGCATTTCTGTAATTTATGAAGTGATCATTCAGATAAATCTAGTATCCATCTGACACCATACATAGTTATTACAATATTACTGACTATATTACCTATGCTATATTTTACATCCCATGACTATTTTGTAACAATCAATTTGTACTTCATAATCCCTTCCCCCTTTCACTCATTCCCCCCTAACACCCCTTCCCATCTGGCAACCATCAAAGTGTTCTCTGTGTCTATGAGTTTGTTTCTGTTTTGTTTGTTGATTTATTTTGTTGTGTTTTTTGTTTGTTTTTTTAGATTTCATACATAAGTGAAATCATGTGACATTTGTCTGTCTTTGTTTGACTTATTTCACTTAGAACAATACCCTCTAAGTCTATCCATGTTGTTTCAGATGGCAAGATTTTTTTTCTTTTTTTTTGGCTGAATCATAATTCATTAAATATATGCACCATTTCTTTATCCATTCATCTATTGATAAACATTTAGATTGCTTTCATATCTTGGTTATTGTAAATAATGCTGCAATAAACATAGGGATGCATATGTCTTTTCAAAGCAGTGTTTTTTTATTTCTTTGGATAAATATCCAGAAGTGAACTTGCTAGGTCCTTCTTTATCTCTTTTTATGGCCTTTGTTTTAGTCTGTTTAGTCTGGTATAAGTATTGCTACTCCAGCTCCCCCCACCCCCATTTCCATTTTCATGAAATACCTTTTGCCACCCCTTTACTTTCAGTCTGTGTGTATCTTTCAATTTGAAGTGAGTTTCTTATAGACAGCATATATAAGAATCTTGTTTTGTTATTCATTCAGCCACCCTATGTCTTTTGATTGGAGCATTTAATCCATTTACATTTAAATTGTTGATTAATATGTAGTTATTGCCATTTTATTAATAATTTGGGGGTTTTCTTCTTCTTCCTAAAAAAGTCCTTTAATATTTCTTGTAATACTGGTTTGTCAGTAATGAATTCCTTTAGCTTTTTCTTCTCTGGGAAGCTCTTTATCTGTCCTTTGATTCCAAATGATAGCTGGGTAGAGTAATCTTGGCGATAGGTCCTTGCTTTTCATCACTTTTAATATTTTGTGCCAGCCCCTTGTGGCCTGCAAAATTTCCATTGAGAAATCAGCTGCTAGGGCTGTGGGAGCTCTCTTGTAGGTAACTGATTGTCTTTCTCTTGCTTCTTTTAAGATCTCTCTTTGTCTTTAACCTTGGCATTTTAATTATGATGTGTCTTGGTGTGGGCCTCTTTGGGTTCATTTTGTTTTGGAATCTCTGCACTTCTTGGACATTTACATCTTCCTTCACCAGGTTAGAAAACATTTTCTTCATTATTTCTTCAAATTGGTTTTTACTCCTTGCTCACTCTCTTCACCTTCTGATACCCCATAATGCAAATGTTGGTATACTTGAAATTGTCCTAGAAGCTCCTTATGCTGTCCTCATTTTTTTGGATTCTTTTTGCTGTTCTGATGGGTGTTTTCTCCTACCTTATCTTTCCAATTACTGATGCAGTCCTCTTCATCAAATCTACTGTTGATTCCCTCTAATGTATTCTTTATTTCAGTTATTAAATGAATTTCTGACTGGTTCTTTTATTATGTTTTCTGTCTCTATTATTATGTTTCCTATTTATTTGTTGAAATTCTCACTGAGATCATTGAGCATCCTTGTAACCATTGTTTTTTTGTTTGTTTGTATGTTTTGTTTTTTGTTAATACTCACCCAAGTATATTTTTCCATTGATTGGAGTGGAAGGGAGGGAGGGAAGTCCATCAGCAAGTAAGTCTGTGTTCAGGCCTTTTAAGAAGAATGCCAGGGACTCTAGCAGCCCTTCATCTCATTCAGGCAAATCCGCTGGTTTTCACAGCCAGAAGTTATGGTGACTTCTCTTCCTACCACTTGAACCCTGGGCTGGGAAGCCTGGTGGGGCATTGAGACTCCTTATTCATCAGAGGGGACCTCCATAGCCAAGATATCCTTTTTGAACTGGCACATGTGGGTATGGGATCAGCCAGTTACACATCTCCATCCTTCCTACCAGTTTTTTCTTTATATCCTTAGTTATAGAACTTCTGTTCAGCTAGATTTCAGACAGTTCTGATGATGGTTGTTCTGTAATTTAGTTGTAACTTTGATGTAGTTGTGGGAGGAGGTGAGTACAGTATTTACCTATGCTACCATCTTGACTGGAAGCTACCACAATGCAGGAAATTAAATTAAAACTTTATTTCCACCAAATTGTCTTTCCCTGCAAAGGAAATCTTACCAAATGCAAAAAAGTTGAAAATATGTATATGCTTAAATTTTTATTTTATAAACATTGCACTTAACAATGGTCCTTTGAAAAATCTACAGTAAATCACGAGTGTCATTGTTATTGTTTTAAAATAAATAAATTACATATAATTGATTTCAGAGAGTAAGAGACAGGGAGAGAAAGATAGAGACATCAGTGATGAGACTGACTACCTCCTGCATGCCCCCACTAGGGATCAAGCTCGCAACCCGGGCATATGCCCTGCCTATGAATTGAACCTCCTGGTTCATCGGTCGACGCTCAACCACTGAGTCACGCTGGCTGGGACATGGGTTTATTTATGAGGGTTATTGAGTTCTGTTCACCTAGAATTCAAAGAGCTACTCAACGAAAATCTTATAAGCACCCTATTGGTAGCTGGTAGTACAAAACTCCTCAAAAATGAAAAGGGCATTTATTTACTTAGCTTTCATACTGAAGCAACCAACATGAAATACATAATCTCCCCAATATATTTAGCAAAGTTAGATGAAGGTAAGAGGACACCTAGTGTTACTCAACTAAGAAATCATATGAGTTTGACAATCCCTGCACCAGGAAGTACTTAATATGATTTTCCTCCA
This sequence comes from Myotis lucifugus, assembly GCF_000147115.1. Classification (NCBI taxonomy): domain Eukaryota; kingdom Metazoa; phylum Chordata; class Mammalia; order Chiroptera; family Vespertilionidae; genus Myotis; species Myotis lucifugus. The sequence goes on along the minus strand of NW_005871162.1, from coordinate 279,061 downwards.
AATAGGCATACCAGAGGAAGGTCTCCTTACTTTTGGGACATGTATGAGCATCTCAGCCTTTTTACTACATTTTTAAGTATAGAATTATCCAGAGAAAATACAGCCTCATAGATATTTGGTGACTTGGAAAGCCCACCAAGTCATGCATTTCCAAGGTTCAAACTGCACTTTCTAACTCATGTTTAAGGCTATATAAATTCTTAGTTCACATATCAAGAGTATTTCTCTCTACTTAATTCATTTGAGAGTACTTATTTTGTAAATTCTTATGGAGTACCTACAGTGTTCCAGGCAGTGTACTAACTGCTGTGCCATAGAAATGATTCCCACCTGCCTTGATTATTCTTTAAAATATAAATCAAAATCCATCTCTGCCCCTCTGCAGCCTGCCTTGAGCCCTAAGGGATTGACCTCTAATCAACAGAGCTTTGCCTGCCCTCTGGCTTCCTATTAGGTTTGCCCATTGGAAGGCACTGCCAGGAGTGGGGACAGAGGTCAAGGTATTTATTCTCCCTGATTCATATGTCACCCATTCTGGTAGCAGCTGATTTTCTTGCCCCTTGAGGCATTGGGTAATAACTGCTGCCCTCTGTTGGTAATCTCTAAGTGTTTCTCCAACTCTTGTTCCCATAATTTTGTCCCCACCTTTGTAAATAGTTCCCTCTTTAAACCCCTTTTGTATGCCATCCTTTTCCTGCTAAGACCCTACCTTTTATATGCTTTCAAGTCTCATAGAGAGCCAGATATAGATGTAAACAATCTCTTATATCTAGTATTATAATCAAGATAACTTAAAAGTACAATGGATACATTGGTGGATAGTCCTAGTTGTCTGTTCATAATCTATTTTACTTTACTTTCTTGCCTACAGAACCCTAACCTTGTTGGATTAGTGCCATGTTCAGTCAAAGATACTCAGTCTTCCAGTTTCCCTGGCTGCTAATTCGGACAGAAGTCTCCCAGGTGGAGCTCCTGGAAAAGTGGTTGTATTTCTGATAAAAACTGACAGACTCAGCTAGTACAGAGACTTCCCTTTTAATTTTTATTTCTTCCTGCATGGAATGAAGATTCAATATCTGGAAGCACAGTAGTCATCCTGAGACCATGGGAAGTAAAGCCCTTTCACAAGATGTAATAGAATAGGAAGCTAGAAAGAGCTTTAATCTTTGGTAATTTCCAGAACCTCAACTACCTACATGTATCTCAGCTTATTAGTGAGGAAAACAAGCCCTGTTTGCTTAATTTACTATAGTCTGTTCCTGATACATGCAAGTGACCAAACCCCAAGTTATATGACTGGGATGAAAATGACTGACTCTGTGTAAAGATATGGCCCAGCACTGTGTACGAGGAAAATAAGCTTTTAATATCTGGGCCTAAACCTAGTATGTATGGAACAGGGAAAGAAGAGAGTAGGGAAAGAAATGAGGTTGGGAGATAGATAATAGCCAGATCATTAAGCATCTTATCTACTGTGTCCATGGAGTTCAGGTTCTATTCTGTCAATAAGAAGGAGTGTGTTAATTTCATTGCTTTCAGCCTTAAATATTGGGATTCCTAATAAAGATGACTTAAGCCATATAGTCATTTATTTGTACTCATTTAATATGTATATATGAAGTTACAAGGTAGATTCAGAGGCTCAATAATGTCCTATGTTCAGAATCTTCTGTGGTTAGTTTCTGTGTGATTCTCTCAGCTTTCCCATTACTGGGAGCATTATGGCAGTCACACTTCAGGCACTACATCCTAAAGATAAGAAAAGGGGGCTGCTAATTAAGCATCTCTCTTCTTTCTCATTTTTATTTTTTATCCAAGAAGAAGATCTTTCTTTGTAACACCCATCAGACTTCTCTACAGGTCTTACTGGCAGAACTAAGTTATATATTCCTAAATTTATCTTTGGCAAAGGGGGATGATATTACTGAAGGAGTTCAGTAGCTGCCACCCCAAAATATGCCACTTTGGCATGAGGATTATTTTGTGCTGAAGGCAAATAAGAAAAATCAGGCACAAGATGAGCTCTCTGGCCTCCTCCAATCTGTCTAAAAGCAGAACATAAATTGCTCTGTGAAGGTGTGTCCCCCTTCCCATACCAGGAAAGGGCTAACAACCTTATCTTTAGAGACAATAGTGAGATGGGCACCTAGATGGACCTACACAAATAAACCTCACTAAGTAACCCTTATCTTCCATTAGTTTCCTCCATATACCTATCTTCCCACAGTTTGCTAACCCTGAAAGCCTAAACCTCCTTTCATTTGTCTTACTGCTTCTTTACAAATTTGTTGTTTTTTGTTCAGATGCTATATAATCCCCAAGTTCTAACCACCCCTTTGAGTTACTCATCCCTGAGTACTTTGTGTTCATTCACAGTGCATGAGTAGCAGAGAATGTTAGTTTTACCTTAATATATATTTTCTGCCTCTCTGCTCATCTTCCCAGTAAGAGACCTTCAACTTTTGGCTGTGTATATGATGACCTAGAATGAAGACTGTTTCCCAGCCTTGCTTTGAAAGAAATTATGACCCTGTGACTAAGATCTAGCCACTCGGTTGTAAACCAGTAAATTACCTTCTTACAAGACACTAGGGATGCTTTCTTTGCCTCTTTCTTTTTTAGTTCTTTCTCTTTCCTGCTGGCTAGATGGCAGGAGTGATAACTGCAGCTTGAGCAGATACTTGGGGCCATGAAATGACTTTAGGGATGGAATTCTCCCATGATAAGGCTATAAGATAGAGCTTAAATCCTGTGAACTATGTAAAACACACACACACACACACACACACACACACACACACACCTACCAGGTCAATTCTAAGCTGCCAACTGTTGGACATTATCATGAAAAAGAAAAAGAAATAACATTATATCACATTTAAATTACTATTATTTTTGTCCTCTGTTATTTTCAGCCAAATTTAATTTTGTACCAACTAATGACTTAAACTGTTTATGGTTTATCCTTTATGGTCAAGGAGTGGGACCCACTTCCCCTAAATACAGTGCTGACTTACACTTCAACAAAAGAATCACTCTTTAAGAATGGAAAAAGTGATTGTAGAATATGCCAGTGTTTTCTGAAGGAAATAAGTCAGTACATGTCAGGAAAGATGGAGCATTACTATACTCACATGCCTGAAAAGTTATTCTACAATGTGTGTAAGGCAAAGGAGAATTAGGAGGAACAGATTTAGAAGGTTGAGATTAGAATCATGAGAACAGCCTAGACAGTGTCAATAGGAATAGAGAACCAGGTAAGCTGTGAGCTACTGATTGGATGGCAGGGCAGTTAGAGAGGGAAAGATAAAAGACAGGAAAACACCAAGATTGCAATCACAGAAAAGTAAAGAAGATTTAGAAAACAACATTCTGCACTCTTGCGCTTTCTTATTGGAAGAAAAAAAATTATTAAGTATTAACTAAGCACTTAGTAGATGCCAAACACCAGTCTTTGACCATACATTGCAGTTGAATTGGATTCAAAACTAAAGGAATTTATTTGTAAGGAGGAATTACAGTAGTTTTCAGAATGCTGTCAGGCCCTAAGTGGAGGACAGAGATAACTACAGAATGAGTCCGGCCTTCAAGGAGCATAGTATCCAGTGGCACTGATGAGATACATACACTGGCACGAAGTAGATGTTCAGTATTGCTCTCCAGAATGAATTACATGATCACAGTCATAACACAAGGGAGAAAAATGATAGTTCTGAGGAAACAATGAAGGCTTCATGGAAGGGACAGTTGATCGCTTTGTAACTTAACTCAGATTATCTCTTGCCTTTATTATTATTTTTCTTTACTTATTTTGTTCTACTTCCTTAATCATTTCAAGCAGTCTTAAGATAAATTATGTTTTTAAAATTTAGATGTGAACTGCCAGTGAGTTCCATATTAATGCTAAACTAACTTCATGTTAAAGTATTTTTGCTTGAAATGGATTCATTCAATCAGCTACAATGTATTATGTTCCTGTAATGTACCAGAATTTCAGTAATAGTTTTTGTACCCAATATTTTATTTAACATCCCTAATAAGCTATAAAGCAGGTGTATTATCAAGATTAGGCTCAACAGAGTACAGTAAGATAGAAATCTATTTCTGTATTACATGAAAGTATGAAAACTGATATATTGACTGTTTCATAAAGTCCTCAAGGAACCAGTCTCCATTTAGTTCACTGTTCTGCCATCCTTAAGATGTGTCCTGTCCTCTTTGCCCAAGAGAACAGCTGTAATTTCATCGCTCATATCTTCATCCCAGACAGCAGGCTGGGGAAAAGATTTGAAGAATAAAGGAGACAAAGGTTTCACATCAGTCATCTTCTAAGGAAGGTTCCTTTAAGCTGCCACATGACACATCTAATTACGTTCAGAATTTAATCATATGGCCAAATTTGTTACTTTTATATCCATAGAAGAAAGAAGGAGTGGATATTGAATGATAGCAGTCTGGGTCGCAATTATAATTCTCATTTTTACAGATGAGGAAATGAACACTCAGAGAGTAACTTGTCCCTGATGAAACATCTGGTTCATATCAGAGCCAGGATATGAATCCCTTTCTTCTTTATCCAAATTCAGCACTCATTTCACTGTACAGCTACAGCCTCCCTCAGTTGAAATGTGAAATGGTTCTTTTTTCACAATGATTCTTTTTCCTCAAAACTGATACAGTATTATAAATATAAACAAACATTTTTGAACAAGTCAATGCAGTAAATATGTCACATCCACCATTATTCTAGTCCTTGATTTTCTATCTTTACCTTTCTGTGATGTATTAAAATTTTGATATTAATTTCTAGCTTAGTCCTATTTTCTATATTTTTTGGTCTTGTCTCTTTATGCTGCTAGATACCAATGTCATCTTCATATTTTTTCCTTACCCATTAAAGCATATACCTTGTACCTTATGGTTTTGTTATAAAATGACACACTTGTCTTGAAGCATCACTTGACATTTTCCTTCGCATTATATCCTATAGACAAAACCATCTACCATGTCAGTTTTACATGACTCATGTTTATCATCCCAACGTGTGCTGAACTTTTTGAAATACTTTCCTATATTACTCCAATGGTCCTCTTCAGAAGCTCTGAAAATTCAGGTACTCATTGCTTCTGAATCCTTATGGAAAATGCTAATTGTTCCCTCAAATGTATGAGGAACTGATTTCCCAGTAATTCTAAGATCTATTTTAAATAACTTCCCTTCTTTCAATATTCTCTATACTACAATCTCATTTATTTGCTACATCAGTCATAATATTTTTCACTTTTTTTCAGAGCAGCTAATGCCTGAACTTCAAATGCCATCACATAATCTTGCCACTCTCCTTGTCACAGTCATCTTCACTGCATATCCTGACATCTGGAACTATCTTCTACAATTCCCAAACATTTCATCAATCTTTTAAAAATCTTGCCTGCAATTTCTCTCCCTTCATATTTGAAATGTTCTCTTATTGATAAAAATAATATGTAATATGCCCAACTGGTGTGGCTCAGTGGTTGAGCATTGACCAATGAACCAGGAGGTAATGGTTTGATTCCCAGTCAGGGCACATGCCAGGGTTTCTGACTGGATCCCCAGTAGGGGGCATGCAGGAGGCAGCCAATCAGTGGTACTCTTTCATCATTGATGTTTCTATATCTCTCTCCCTCTCCCTTCCTCTCTCTGAAATCAATAAAAATATATCTTAAAAAAAATAAATAATGTGTAATGTAAGACTTCTATTGGTTAGAGATTTAATTTTTCAACTAGCAAAAACTTAGATATGAATGCATGCATTTCTCAATGAATTGATTTTGTGAGTTTTGAGAGGATAGGTCCAGTTTGGGCCTCTTTTTGAATAATTTCTGATAACAGCAGTATAAACTGCTATCTATATATCTTTGCTAAAATTAGAGAGGAATGAGTTCATAAATTTGGCATTGACTACACTTAACGTGGAGAGTAATGGAACACTTCCCAGCAAGCAGGAATTATAATATGTAAGAGGTGTTCTGATAAAAATATAAAATATGAGATAGGAGATCAAGCAGTTTATGAACAGCAGCAGGTCTCAAGATAATGTTTCCACTATAGACATACATTAATGGCTTAATGGCAGAGCTTTTGACATTGTAAACCTTATAAATGCCTTCATATGATTCATCTCCCTGGAAAAATATTAAAGATTGCATGAAGACATCTACTTAGCAGGAAAATAATAAAATGGTAGTCATTTATATTTTTTATTAAACCAATAGGAGCAAAATTTATTTTATTCTGGAAAGATCACTAAATGTTCTTCAACAGAAAATGATAGGGAAGAAGTTGTTGGGTTCTTTAAATATGTTTATCTAAAATACAGATAAACATTGTGGGAAAATATCAAAATTCATATTGAAGTATCTTTTATTTGCTAGGCATCGAAAGTTGACTTTCAAAGCCACAGATATAATTAAGGTGAACTGCAAACTAGCTCTATTCTTAGTTTTGGCATGGGTTTGTTGTTGATTTTTTAAACATGTTACTTATTATATTCAGCAATTTAATTTTCTTCTAACTTTATCTCTTCATACAATTCTTTAAATTACTGGGGACTCCTATGAGAAATGTAAGGCTGTTCTATCACAGTTTCTGTCCAAAAGCTTAAATGTTTCATGATATCCTTGTTTTGTCTATCAAATGGCTTGCATGAAAGACAACCATTTTTTCTTTTAAATTCATTTTTCTCTAATTGCATTATTTAATTTAGTTAACAAAATTAAAAATTATTGCTAGAATGATAATCCATGTTCACCTTTTCATATTAAGTAAACAGGATATATAACTCTCTGGGCTTATAAACTATTATTTCCACAACTAATTAGATCTTTTGTTTCATTTTAATATTTGAAAACATTCAATAGATCCTTATTTTTTGTAACAAAGGAAAACGCAAATTTTTAAATGAAAATTTACCTATTATTTCCTTATCACCTGCGCTGTGATTTAACTTGTAGTATTTGAAAATGTATGCTAGAATATTCTTAGCTAAATCTTAAAATGCTTTCAAACAGTTACTAGTACTGTTCACTGATTATATCTGTATCTCTGTCTCTGGCTTATAGTAGGTTGTACTTTCTTTTCACTTGTTTTGGGGCCTATGACTAACTTTGGCCAATGAGCTGTGAGTGGAAATAACCTGTGTCCCTTCCAGGCTGAGTATTTATATCCTGGTGAGATACCATCCTGAGGTACCTGTTTTGGCAAGGTGATCCATAAAGTTTGAGATGTTGGCCTCTTTGTGAATCCAGGCCCCTGAGTGGCTATGATGTATTGAGACCCTGCTGACTAAAAATGGACATGTAATGTTAGACAGAAATATCCTTTACTGTTTTAAGCTAGAGCTCTAGAGGTAGATTTCTTTTTCTTTACCATAGCATAATCTATCCTGACTAAAACAGAATGTTTAGGTCTTTGAATTTAGGGTCTCTATTTTTTCAGTCTCTATACACATTTACTTAATTGTGACACTTACCTTGGTCCACTCTAAGAAAACTTAGTAAAGATATAAGAAAAAATATAGAGAGATACAGAGAGTTCAATAAACTAAAGGCTCAGGAAAAAATACTTTTAAATATAACACTACAAGAAAGCACAGAAAAAGTTACACTCCAGATTTTCTTAGATTTCTTCATTAATTTCTTTTAAATTATGAAAGAGGAACTTCGTATTAAAGAAATAAAATTATATATATGGAAATGTAGAAAAAAGCAAAATAATCCCTCTCCAGATACATAATATAAATCATGTTAGTATTTTTATGCTTCCTGTCATTTTTTTCTATGCATATTCAGTGTATGCATGCATTTGCTAATGTAATAATGCACTATGTGAATTAAAGTAATGAACAATAAGAACTGGAAGAAAGTGTATTTAAATATTCAACTGAGTTTATGGAAATGAAGTCTTTTTTATATTAACAAATATGAAGTGAAAACCACTGCAAAATTAATTACATTAAACTTTAAACTCATGACAATAAAAAAAATCCTAAAAAGAACATGACACAATGTACTGTGTAGCCTAAAGTTGAATTTCGTATCCATGAAAAGCATATAAAACTCTATGCAAGAAAAAAATGGGTATGTTTAATTTCTAGATGATTTGAGGTTTTATATTTTGTTACTCAGACTATACACCCAAAAGCATATCATAAGACTTCATAATCTAGTTGTCAAAACAAAATCAATTTACATGAAAATTTCACTAGCCCTGTAGGGGTGGGCTCAAGGTCTAAGTCATAATGTCTAAATGAATTGGCAAAGGCTGGTACTCAGTAAATGTTATGGATGGTAAATGTCTTAGTTAATTTGGGCTTCTATAACAAAATACCATAGACTGGGTGGCTTAAACAACAAGCATTTATTTCTCCCAGTTTGGGAGACTTGAAGTCTTCCATCAGAATGCCAGCATGGTCAGGTTCTTAGGAAGGCTGTCTTCCTGGTTTGTAGATGGCCATCTTCTTTTGTGATATTCTCACATGGTGAAGAAAAAGAGAGCTAACTCTTTCCATCTTCTTATAAGGACACTAATCCCATCATGAGGGCCCCACCTTCTTGACCTCATTATCTCCCACAGGCCCCACCTCTAAATACCATCACATTGGGTCTCAACATAAATTTTGGAGGGACACAAACATTCTGTCCAAAAGGCAGAATCATGTCATGGGGCTGTCATAATCTTGGGGATAGTGTATTTGTTTTGAATACAAAACAAATAAGGCTGAAGCCAACAATAAGGATTAAGCCATAATTGCAGGGAACTCTAAAGAGAAGATGCAGGTGCCCAAAACCCATTAGGTAGAGAGCTGCAGTCAGCAAAGCTAACTCTAGATTGTACCTGCCGATATAGACAAGATTTCTAAAACTGAAGCTCCAGATTGAAGAGGGTGGAGCTGAACATGTTTAGATTGAAGGTCTTTGTTACCTGCAGCTGGACAGAGTTTTAAATACCAGAAGTAGACTTTCCCAATTTTGCAAATCTATAATAATAAAAGCATAATATGCTAATTAGACCAGAGGTCCTTCCAGACGACCTTCTGGATGAAGCCAGAGCTGCAAGGGAAGCCCAGGTCCCGGGTGCCTGCTGGTGGCCAGAGGGAAGCCCGGGTCCTGGGTGCTGGAGGGAAGCCAGTGCTGACAGCCTGGGGAAGGAAGGCCTACTCTTGCATGAATTTCATGTATCGAGCCTTTCCATATGTGTTTCCATATGTATCATCTTATTTTATGCTCCCAAAGTCTACAGGCCTTTGAAATAGGAAAACTAGGTATCATTTTCCTCATTTTATTTATTTATTTATTTTAAATATGTTTTTATTGATATCAGAGAGCAAGGGAGAGGGAGAGAAACATGTAAATATCAATAATGAGAAAATCATTGATCGAATGCCTCCTGCAAGCCCTCTGTTGGGGGTGGAGCACACAACCCAGGCATGTGCCCTGACCAGGAATCAAACTTGACCTCCAGGTTCATAGGTCGAAGCTCAAACACTGAGCAACACTGACCAGGATAGTTTTCCTTATTTTAGAGGGAAGACATGACATGCCAGGTCCTGAGATCAGTAAAAGAACTATCCTATGTCCAGCTCAATGTTCTTGTCTATGAAATGTGGAGAATCATGGGGCTTTTTATAATGGGATGACACAGAGGAAAGAGAAATTGTGATCACAATGAAAATAAAGGTTTTGATTTGGTCAAATGACTAAAAGATTCCTTTTTTTTAAAGAAATTTTGATTTTAGAGAGAGGAAAGGAGAAATGGATACATCGATGTGAGAGAAATATTGATCAGCTGCCTCATGCATACACCCTACTGGGGATGCAGCCCAAAACCCAGGCATGTACCCTGACCAGAAATTGAACTGGCAAACCTCTTGGTGCATGGGTTGACACTCAACCACTGAGCCACACAGGCTGGACCTAAAATTTCTAGTTAGAGAAATACGTTGTAAAACCATGTGGGGCTTCTATGTTATGGATGTTATCCTATTAGTTTACTAGGGCTGCCATAACAAAATGCCATGGACTAGGTGGCTTAAACAACAGACATTTATTTTCTCACAGTTCTGGAGACTACAAGTCTGAGATCAAGGTATTGGCAGGATTGGTTTTTTCTAAGATGCCCCTCCTTGGCTTATAGATAACAGTTTCTACCTTTGTCTTTACATAGCCTTTCTCTGAGCAAAGTTTTTTTTCTTATGCGGACACAAATCATAATGGATTAGGACCCACCCTAATGACCTCATTTTAACTTAATTACCTCTTTAATGACCCTATTTCCAAATACAGGCACATTCTGAAGTATTGGGGGTTAGGACATCAATATGAAATTTGGGGGGAGACACAATTCAACCCATAACAGACACTTTTAAAATCATAGTATTGGTGATAAGCATTGACATAATGGGAAATAGGAAGCCATTGAACGTTTTTTAAATAAGTGGCATAATGAAAGTGATGTTTAAGAAAGATTAGTTTGGCAGTGGATTATAAAATGGATATGAGAAAGATTAGAAACAAGGAGACCAATGAGAAGGCTGTTGAAATAGTCTAGAATCGATATTATAAGAGTATAGTGATGTTTCCAAATATATGCAACTTTTTAAAATTTTTTATTTAATTCATTGGGGTGACATTGGTTAATAAAATTGTATAGGTTTCAGATATATGGTTCTATAATACATCAATTTGTATATTACATGCAACTTTTAAAGTATGACGAAACTCTCCCTTTTTTCCACTTTGAGTAGAAAAAGGAGTTAAATAGTAACAAAAGTATATTCTATATACTACATTAATGTTATGTAATATAATGATAATGTGCTACTGTTTTACTAATTTTTGCCCATTTGTCATACATTTATTTAGCAAGTGTGTGTTGGACAGTGGCTGTGCTCTGCACAAAAAGATAATCTTCCCCTAGAGGAGCCTGCTATTCTTCCTGCTCCCCAAGAGTGACATATTAAATTTTTTCAAACAATTTAAGCTTTTTATTGTCTTGGCCAAAAAGTCTTCTCCTCTAGGGCTTAAGCTCCATGAGCAGTCATGAATTTACTCTCCCATAAACCACTGAAAAGTTTTCAAGCTCCTTTTCTATGGAGAAGCATGACATTTTCTTCATAAGGGTACAGTCCTATATAAACATGCCAGAGAACACGCTCTCATTCCCACAGCCTCCCCCAAGTGCCTTCAATCACCTTAATTCCCATTGACTTCAAAGGGAGCTCAGGAAAGATATGGTGAAGGAACCAGAAGTTGGCAGGAGTTGTACCCAACACATCCTCAAACCACAGTGTGTTAAAAACACAAACCTTTCATGAAGCTAAGTGCCAACAAATGATACTTAGCATTTTCAAAGAGCTTCCCAATGGCCTAATTAAATGTTATGAGGTCAATCAGTATTATTAGCCTCATTGTGTAGATAAGAAAATGGAGACACAGAAAGGTTAAGTGATGTGCCCAGGCATTCACAGTTCAACAGTGTGCATGGTAGTGTTTGAACTCAGAGGTCCTGACAACCAAGGAATGCTTTAACTCGTCTTCCAATTCCCCAAAAGATATTCTAGCCCACTATAATTTACCAATCATTATTTATTAACCTAATAGTTGTTAGATGTTTGATTTAATTTCCAAAGGTGAGGGTTCGAAGTCCACATCAAAAATAACCAGAATTTCTCACCAAATAACTTCAAAACCAGTGAAGTATATTAGAGACCAATAAGATTCTGCTGAATGTGGAATTCGCTTAATAGATAACTCTAAAATTGTCAATAATTTATATATGTTCATTTTTTATGTATATCTTAGTGATAAATGTAAGGTGATGACTTTTCCATTGTTACTAACTCAATGAAAATCTTTAAAGTTCCCATGAACTCTCATAAATTTTCTAGTACCCTATCACTGCAAGAGGTCATTCAGAATGATTTTAAATCAAAGTCTGACACATTTAAATGATGCAACTGAAGTTGTAGTCTTAGAAAAAATTGTTAAATAACTCCCACCACATTGATATTAAGTATTGGCTTAATATCATCCTCTTCATAGAGAGGTTGATATAATAAGGTATTATTTAGGCTATTTATTTACCTACTGTGATTAATAAATTCATTGAGAGTTTATACAAGAACCATTGTTGTGGATTATGTCTATACATACTTAACTTTAAATCTCTGGTATATGCTTTTTCAAATAGGTTTTTTAAACTAACAGGTGTTTTTTGTTTTTGTTTTCATCTAACTTTGTTTCATCTCTGGTTAAGACAAAAATCCATGTTTATGTTTTCCCCATCCCAGCATTACATAATAAATTGTTTCACATTTTTAATAGTTTGCTTAATATGATTTTAATAAATATGAATAAAATCAATCTTTCAAAACTGTTTTAATAATAATTTAATAGTAAAATTAAGTTTTTAATTTGCCCACGTTCTTTTTTTTCTAGGAAATTTGATCTTGAAATGTGAAATATTATTTGTTAGATGTCTGCACTCTACCCCTCTTCAGTGTGTCATAGGCAGTCCTTTGATGTTGCTTAGAAGATATGTACAATATTAGTATAATTTAGTTAATATAATGGATAAACTTCTATTAACCCAGAAATCAGCTTTCCTTTTCTAAAGCAAATTCTTCCCATCAGTTTTTCTTTCTAGATCTTGAGGACTTTCTCTTTGACAGTCTCTCCAAGTTATCATTAAAATAGATATGGAAGTGGTATGGAGTAGTAATTAAATTCTGGAGTTCACTCTGCTTAGCTTTAAATTTTGAGTTAGCCAGTATCCAAGTATATAATCTTGGCCAAGCTGCATAACCTCTCTAAGGCTCAATTTCATTCTTCTTAGGCTTGTATGAATTAAAGGAAATAAAACAGATAAAGCACTAAGTGTAGTACCTGAAATAAAACAAGTATTCCATAAAGGTCAGTGGTAGAATGAAAACAGTGGCACTTGCAGATTGGTCAATTTACCCTTAGTGATTTATTTTCAAATATCCACTCACTGAGCATTCTTGAGTGTCTACTCTGTATATGAACTAGATAATTCCAAATAAAATTCTAGTTAGTGTAGTGGATGAGAAAAAAAGGGAAGATTTTGTTTTTATTTGAGGCATTAAAAGTCTAATGGACCACACAAAAACCTGCACACAAATGTTTATGACAGCTTTATTTATAATAGACAAAAACATAAAAGAAATTAAGATGTCCTTCAGTAGGTGAATGGGTAAATGAACTATCCAGACAGTGGAATCTTATTCAGTGCTAAAAATAAATGAGTTATCAAGCCATGAAAAGACATGGAGGAACCTTAAATTCATATTACTAATGAAAGAAGCCAATATGAGGAGGCTACATACTATGTGATTCCAAAAATAATGACATTCCAGTCTTAGCCAGTGGTGACCAATCAATGTGTTTTTCTTACATCATTGTTCCTCTCTCTCTCCCCCTCCTCCTTCCCTTCCACTCTTTCTAAAAATCAATGGAAACATTTCCACAGGTGAGGAGTTAAAAAAATAAAAAAGAAATAATAACAAAAATAATGACATTCTGGAAAAGGCAAAACGATCAGTGGTTGCCAGGGGATGGCAATGGGGGAAGAAATAAATAAGTGGAGCACATATTTTTAGGGCAGTGAAAATACTCTGTATGAAACTATAATAATGGATATATGTCATTATACATTTGTTGAAACCCATAGAATGTACACATCAAAATTGAGCTCTGATATACACTATGGATACAATGCTGGAGAGTACTATTCTCAGCGGAGGGTATTGTGATTAACAATTGGGATGTTAGTGAACAAATGTGTTTTGTTTTGTTTTTAGGATCTGTCTTATAAAAAGATACTGAATTCATTATCCCTTACTCCTTTGAACTCTGAGAATGTCAGATGGCCTTGGCTCCACCCATTATTTATCCACATAACAGTTCTGCTTAGAACTCACTTCTGGCAAGGTTGTAGTAGAAGCACTTATTTTGGGAAGGCAACAGTGATGGAGATGCTGGTGTCCAGAACCCAGCATCAGCAGGGGGATTGTGGGTTTGCTACCCATCCTGGTAGAGGTAATGGTGCAGGTCTCCATTTGAGCAGCCTCCAACTGTCTTCAGAGCATCTAAACTTGTCTGGCCTTCCCAGAGCATGGATGTGCTACATAATGTCAACTAATGAAGTGTTTGGCTATTTAAACCCAGGAGTGGTCCCAGCTGGTAAAAACCCCTGGAGATGTGAAAATAAAATTAGATAATTTAATTTAATGAAATCACAACCATGGGGATAAGGCCTGGGCCATCAACAGTGGCTGTCCATCATCAGCTTGGTTTCAGCCGTAACCCTGGACATTTCCATTCTTATCACTCCTTTCTTCCTGGCTTGCTGCTGACTCACTAAAGGTCATGGGCCTGCTGGTTGAGATGCTGTTAGTCAATAGGAGATGAGTAGCTCATGTGACGGAGGGCCGGTCAAGGGACTTGCTCTGGCTTGTTTGTCCTCCTGCTGTTTCATATTCTTCAGTGTCTCAGGGTGAGGTTGGCTCAGAGTAGCTTTTGAAGCAACAAAGGACTATTTCACTGAATAGTCAGTTTCCTTGCCTATTTTGTGTTCTGCCTATTTTGCTACTACCCAACTCAATAACTCACTGGAAAGGAATGCTGCATACTAACAGTTTTCTCACATAAAATACCCGTTGGATCTGAGGTCTTGCACACCAGCATCTCTGGAAACATAAGGGAAAATATATTGCTCTGGCTGAAGCAGACTGTTTATGTCTCACCAAGGCTTCATCTATAAGCAGATTTTCATAGCAGTCTCCAATGTATTTAAGAAAAACAACGTCGCCAGAAAATACTCTATTCTTTTAAAGAGACTTGAAGCCTGAGAAAACCTTAGAATAAAACAATAATTCAGTTATATTTATAATGTTAAACACCATCCAGCAGAGCATTTCAAAAATTATATGCTAGGGAAGATAAGACTCTACCCCATAATTTCAAGAACTGTATGTCACCCTGCCAGATAAATATTTACAACACATTCAAATTTAGCTGAACTTATATGACTTCAATCAGTGAAACCAGTTCCAGACCCCAAGGTCAAAAATGCTGTTATCAGGTCTCCCGAGCCTGCTGCCACGTTGTGTCGGAAACCAAACGCCACACACTCTAGGCTTCCTCAAGTTCTAAAAAGCTGATATGCCAATAGTCTGCTCCCTCTTTCCTGTTCATGGAAAACACCTCTTCACTCTTTTTCCCCCTAGCAATCAAAGCTTCCTTCTTTGAACAGGTGAAAGAGCTGGTCACCTCTCTGAAGCAACCACATCTTTCTGTTCTGGAATATAATTTGCAAAATGTTTAGGCTGGAATTTCAAGGGTATGAACTGAGGTGATGATGGGGGCGGATGTAAAGACATCCCATAGTAGCAGGCTCCCAGCCAAATTTACAGTGTCAAGTTATCTGCTGAAAAAAATGTTACAAGAGCCATGGACGTGCCCAGAGTGGGAGACTGCCAATTAGAAAGAGTGTGAATGAGACTTATGGGGCTGGCCAGGGTGACAGGGCCACAGTCATCATTTGGCAGGAGGCAATTAAAGATAGGTGTCTGACAGCATGGCCAGGGTTCTCAGGAGCTTATGTACAGTTCTTGGAACTGCACTCTCTGTTGTAAATTATTGTACTGAGATTAAGAGTGCTTACTGCTCACTCCAGTGACTAAATTATGTGTAACAAGCACTTTTATTTCCTTAAGTAACCAGCACTAACATACTTTAGTCAACGGTTTAGAGACATATGGGATAGAAAAGTGAGAGAAGAAAGCACCACATTTCCAGGTTGTTTGGTGCTTAGTTAATTAGGGCTTTATATTAATCAGTTTTCTACTGATAATAATTCAGAGAAATTATTTTTGGATTCTCTTATTCAGAGAAAAATCCAAAATAAGAATCAAAATCAACACTATACTTAACTTTGATAACATTATTGACATCATAAATTAAATGATATTAATTGAAGGATTTGCAAAGTATCATAGAATCTTTCCAAATCATTTTAACCAGATTAGACTTTTCTAAAAAAAAAAAATGGTGAGATTGGTAGAAGAGGGTGAGAAACATTACAAATTAAAATAAGGGAAGTCAGACTATCTTAAGCAATGTTCTTTGTGTATAATTATGAAATGGATACATAATGTTTAATTAGTTGCTCCCAAAGGATGAATCTGCAAGGTGTAGTTCAGCCACATGTAATAGCTAAGTTGCTGTCACAAGTTTGAGATAAAACTATAAAAATAAATGCTGTTTTCAGGATTCTGAGTATAGGCATCAAGAAAACACTAGGATAAGGAGAGGAACACTTATAAACCACAAATCATCGACAAAGTACAGGCTTAAAATAAAATAAATTCCAAGATTGTTAGCTAATAGTTTCGTGCCTATGTGCCATGTATATTCTAAGTATTCTCTATGTATTAATGCATTTATTCCTCTAAGCCAGCCTTGTGAGATGGATACTATTATTATCCCCATTTTACAGATGAGGAAATGCAGGCAACAGAAGTTAGATAATTGGCCCAAGTTATATATCCATCTTAAGTGTCTGAAGCAGGATTCAAATCAGGTAGCCTGGCTCCAAAGCTTGTGCAAAAGATATCTCCAGCTATAACATCACAAGACCAACATTATGGTTAGTTATACACACATGCAGAAGTTTGGATTTTCTTTGGTTGAGATGAATCAGAGGGATAGAAGAGGAAACTGAAGGGATATGGGGATACCTTTGAGCACCTTCTCTTCCATATTCCATAAGAATTGAATTCAGAAGCCAACTCCAATGAGGCTACATTTATGTCAAAAATATTTTCTAACATTGGAAAAGATATAGGTTCTGTTATTTATTACTATTCAAATTATTTTAATAACTTAGACTTTAAGATGTATTCACTATTGTATTCACTGCCGCAATAGCACCTTAAAGTGGTAAGTTACAGTTTTTTGTTGTCAGTTTCCAGAAAGATAGCTGATAAAATAGGCCTGTCCTTATCTCAGGGGAGTGCTCCACAGACAAGAAGTGACTGGAAGGTCCTACTTCTGGGTGGCCTAAGCAATCCAGAGTGGTGTTAACAAAATGATAGCAGCTTCTCTAATAAAACAAAGATAATCGTTGTTCCTGGATCATTAGATGTATTTTTAAACACAAGGAGAATATCTTGAAGCTCATCCTTAGCATTTAGGCAACTGATTAGTTTTACTAAGGCATTTGCTTCTGGGATATCTTTCCAGCTTAACGCTACTTGAGAGAGTTTCCAAAAGCAAAGTTTCTATTGCTCTCTGCATGCTTTTTCCCCCTTTCTCCTTAGGATCCCCAGTGATATTTGGCAACATTATAGACACAGCTGCAATTCTGTTAATTTTCAGTGACGTCTAATGCTCTGATTAGAATCTGTGGCCCTTGTTACACAAGCTGAAAATGATAGTTCAACTCAAGAGTTAAGCAGCTCACTGAGAAGAAGATAACTTGCTGGACATGAGAAAATATAGGTGTTCTCTCTCTTGTATGTGTTCTCATAACTTAGGCATTTCTTTTCTTTTAATCACTCAAATTTTCACCCAATTCCCTGTATCTCCACTTTAAAAAATGGAAATCAATCACTATTCTCCTTTTCTTGACAATTATGGAAAGTCTTTCATTGCAGGGTGGTCTCAATGTGTGTATGCCTGCTTTTCCTCCAAACCACTGGAAGACTAAGCTTCTCCTTTTTGTCTCAGATAGACTGATGCCAGCAAGCTGCTCTGAACTTTAAAAGGAGATTGAAAACAAAGGATACATCATTAAAGAAGGAGAATCTACTGCTTCCTTATCCCTCTGGATCCTAGGCTATTCCAAATGTCAGGACACATCAGAAATGTAAAGTTCAGGGATGATGTATTAGTTCCGATTCTGTACTTAGGAAAACTGGCAGCCCCGAGGTTGGGAGAGCTACACACAATCTGCTTTGGCAGAAATTTTTTTTTTCTCTCTCTCTCTCCACTTGGGAGAGGGGGAAGTTGGGACAACTATGAGAATTTGGCTTTCTCCCTTGCTATAGAGGAAAAGAGAAGTAAATAACCAATGATGACTAGCTTTGGCTTTAAATGTCCAGCAATTATTAAATGCACTCAGGCTTTCAGTAAATTAAAAGAGTTGATGACCCACAGGGCTATGCAAACCATTTATGGTGCTGAAATACTTGAGACTGAAGCTTGATTTTTGTACTAAGGTTTATGCCTTGTGATTGAGAGCACGTGTAAGAATAGATACAGGATTCGGAACTTGTACTTACTGGAGATTGTTTCTGATTTACGGAAATGCTAGTCCTTATAAAAACACTGATTAAATATTACACTCAATAAGGAGCAAGATAAACAGATTCTTCTCTGAAGATAGCAGGCAGAACTTAGCCTATGGAAACTCTTGTCTGCCCCTGGTGTTTTCTAGCACCATCTTTCCCTGAGCTCAGAAATTCCCCAGCCCAAGCAGCCCATGAGCTAATTAAGCACGGTGTGTCCCCAAAAGACCCAGTAGAAATGCAAGTGATGCTATCATTGGGAGGTTTCAGAGAAACTTCATTTAGTGAGCTATCTTGACTTGAAAATGGTTCTCTTTTGTTTTTCATCTGATGATTTACACCTGTTTACCTAGAGCAAAACAGGAACTCCTGAATGAAACTATTACCCCCTATATACCACAAAATAGTAGATTTTTCAACATGTATGCCTGAAGACTTAGAGCAAGTAATTGGCACCAGTTATTTCTTTGCTTGATCTCCAGCATTTGGTTCATTGATTGTCTTTATTTACTTTCTTCCGATGAAAATGAGGAGCCTATACATTGGAATCCTATAAAGTCTGAGTAACTTATTTTCAACAAGTTGGGATTGGCTGGTAAGAGAGGACAGAGGCTGCTAGCCACTTCTCTATGCAGTGGAGCTGGACCTGACTCTCCCAGAACCTTGGGTGGGCCCCTCCTATATGTAAGGTGAGAGTTCTAGTTTGATTTTTCAGGACCCTTTGGGTATATTTCCCCAAGATCCTGGGATAGGTGGGAAACTTTTTCTAAGGACCCAGGAGCACTATGGTGATTTTGGAACAAGAACCAGGGATACATCTTCCATAGCCCATGCTGACATCAAACCAGCCAGCTTTGTAGGACAACAGAGAGTACGAGCAGGACCTGAGCAACTTGTTACTTCAACTGTGGAGTTTGTAGATCTTCTCCCTCAGGCTCTGCCTTAACTTGATTCAGTATCCACATTCCAGTCTCTGTGTGGATCTCAGGTGGGATCCTTGAAAGAGAAAACTTGGGAGGTGACAACCAGGGCAGATGTTCACATTTAGGCCACTCAGCAAGCAACACTCTATAGAAGCTAGGGAAATACCTCAGTGTGAGTCTACTACCCCAGCCAGTACTTCTTAACTTTACTGTGTATACAGATACCCAGGGATCTGTTAAAATGCAGATTATGATTCAGTAGGTCTGGGGTGGGGCCAGAGGTCTTGCATCTCTAACAAGTTTTCAGATGATGTCAAACTTGCTGGCCTATGGACCACACATTCATTAAATAGCAAGGCACTATGCTGCTATATGCTACAAGTGTGTCTTCGTAATAATTATTTACAATAATTATAGTAATAATAAACTTTTATAGGACATTTAACATGCACTAAGCACTACTTGAATTTCACTATAGGCTTACCTCATTTCAGCCTTGTAACAATCATAGCAGTGGATACAATGATCCCCCATTTACCCATGAAGAAACTGAGACACAGAAATGTTAAGTGACCTAACCAAGGTATGAATATTTTATGCAGATTCCATGCAGAAATCGTTTTTTATCTTGACCAAATTATTGGAGCAGTCTCTGTTGTTTCTTTCTAAACTCCAAGGACCTGTTCAGTATCTCGATCCGGACCACTATGTAAGAGTTATGTCTGGCCAAATAGCATCAGAACTTTCCCACATGGAATCAGTTTAGTAACTGTACTTTAGAATTCTCAGAATCTAAATAAGTCAAGCTCAACAATATATTGGAAAATCCACATGCTAAACTAACAAGCTCACTTCTCTGAATATTCTACTCTGTTGCACCTAAGTATTATTCTTTCTTTTTCAACCAGAATACTCTCTCTCATCATAAATTAAATACACTATGGTTTGTTTTCAATAGTTGGTCTAAGTCCAGCCTATTTTGTCTTGTCAGCACCTTACAAATGTTACAGTGAGCAAAGGACTAAAAAATACTCATGAAGTGTTCCTTCTATGTCATAAGCTGCATGAGGTAGCAGTTCAAGCTGGTTAGGACCTAACTCAATTTAATGAATTCTTCCCACTCTTAAAACTGCCACAAATGCCTCATGGAGAAAACTCCACATATAACTCTCACTTACTTAATTCTCTCAGGTGGATGAGTACTTTTATACAATCGCCATCTACTGCTGGTTTGGGTTTCTTTATTATTAAGGGTATCGATTATTTATTCTTCTTTAAAGTTTTATTGTTAGGATAAATTGTTGAACTCTTGAGTTAGAATACAAATTAGCAGCACATATTTTACATGACAATAATATAGTAACTTTTAGGGATATAGTTTTTTTTTATGGTTCCATATGATTCAAGTAAGTTGTATATTTTTCTCTTCTAATAATCAGTGGCTAACAGCAGCTGATTGTACCTAGGAAAGAAACTGCTATACTCTTTTCCAGAATGGGTATACCATTTTATATTCTCATAGCAATGCATGATAACCTAAATTCTCCACATCCTTATCTGTATTTGGTGTTATCACCTTTAAACTTTTTTTAGCCATTCTGATAAGTGTTTTGATATACATTGTAGATACCATTTGCAATTCTCTAATGGCTAAGATTTTGAATATCCTTTCATGCATTATTTTATTTATATAGACAAATTCCTAAAAATGCCCCTTTATAAGTAATTTAAATCATGACCAGTGCCTTTCAAGTTCACAATTATTTTTCATTGTCTTCAAGAAATGTTATTAGAGATGATCAATGAATTCTGACCTGTTACATTATTGGTAAAATAGCCTTTGAACTGCTTGCCAATATCTGTGTATAACAAACAGCATGTAACTATGGGAAATTCTAAGTTCCAAACAACCATCTTGCAAATAAATACTTGGGAAGGAAAATCCAAATTTTACTTATTTATTATTAGTAGTATTTATTTATTTGCTATCCCCTAATCATTCCTCAAAAAAATTTCAAGCAGTTTAATTTGTTCATGTTAGGATTGTTTATACAATATGGATTTTTTGCTCAGTTCTTCAGTCCGCAGGCCGACGCTCTATCCACTGAGCCAAACCGGTTTCGGCGGATTTTTTGCTCAGTTCTAAGGAGTTGTAGGACTCAGAGATAAAAAGCCAAGTAAGATAAACAGAATTTTTGCCCTCAGAGTCTACAGTCAGCAAAGGTTTTAAATAGCCAAGTAAGATAAACAGAATATGTTCCTTAAATGGTATTTGCCTTCTCAGTTTCAAGTTTAATTGTAGGCTATTATTTATGTTAAGTTTGTGACTAGTTGAAAAATCACATTGAGTTCTCATAGATTTCTTTTTTTAAAAAAAATATATATTTTATTGATTTTTTACAGAGAGGAAGGGAGAAGGATAGAGAGTCAAAAACATCAATGAGAGAGAAACATCGATCAGCTGCCTCCTGCACACCTCCCACTGGAGATGTGCCCACAACCAAGGTACACGCCCCTGACCAGAATCGAACCTGGGACCCTTCAGTCCGCAGGCCGACACTCTATCCACTGAGCCAAACCGGTCAGGGCAAGTTCTCATAGATTTCATGACACTTTTCCAGTTTCCTTTCTTCCTCTTCCCTTTTGCAGATGACCATGCAGATTCTCCCTTCCCTCCCCTTTTGGCCAGCTACCAGAGCACAATAAACAAGAGAGGGCTCTTTCCCTGATCCCTGCAAAGCTCATCACATAAGACTTTATCAAAGACTAGACCTCCAAAAACTTTTGAAATTAACAAATTACTCCTGAAATATAAAAGTTTTAAAAATAGAAATAGCCAGTTTGTTTTATAAATTGAGCCAGTGGTAAAAGCACTTTTCATCATAACAAACATTTTTTCTGTATTGTACAATGTGAAGCAAGCTATAGAATAGATTTAGTTTTCTTTTGTTCTATTTAGTAGACTTTTGTTGTATATGTGTTCATATTATACTATGCATATTTTTTAAGGTGCTGGAGAGGAAAAAACCAGTCACACACTAGCCCTTTCCTCCAAGAGCTCACCCTCTTGTGGGAAACAGAAATGAAGACAGAGAATTTGAGTAAAATATCCTGAGTGTTTCTGAGTTGTCATGGGGACAAAAATAAAAAGAAGAAAATAACTATGTAGCTGCTGACAGAGTGAGAGATTGGTAAGAAGGCACTTCCATTATGTCAATTTGTAAGCTATAAATATTTATAATATGGGTCAAACTTAAAGTATAGTTATTTTTCTAATGTTCCCTTTCACAGGTACTTCTGATGCTTTTGGTTGTACATGTATTTTATGTGTTTTGTTTTGTGGTTGTTTTTTAGTAAGTTCCCTTTGGTTTACCTCTTTCTTGAATTCCATATTCTACTCTTATTTACTAAGTTATTTTCTAAAATTGTACATATCAGTTATTATACCTCATAAGAGACATTTAAGACATACATTTACATACAGGCATTCCGCACTATCTCAAACTTTTATCATTAAACTCATTTAGCCAGTTTAAATACGATGGCAATGTGATTTTGTTTTGTTTTATCATTCCTTGGTGTGGACCTTGTCAAAAGTCTTGTAAAAGTCTGAATAAATTTGGTACACTGACTTCTCTAGTCCAAATGCATACTTACCCCCTCAAAGAACCTTGGTTGGTTGGAAAATATTAGCAAGGCTTATATTTCAATAAATAGTATATTCTGTCACTGGCTTGTCTCCTTTCTATTCTTAGATTGGAAGAAAAAGAGTCCCAAGTTTTTTCTTGGTTTATTTGTATCTTTCTTAATGGTGCATTATTTTAATGAAATAAAATCAAAAGCATAAGTATTTTTAACATCTCAATTTCTTACAGGGAAGCATGTAATAGAATTTTGATAATGATCTCAAGTTACTAGCTTCCTTCCAAAATGTGTTAATCCAACTATACAAAAATGCCAAATCTCAGAGCACTATTAAGCACATGTGTGCAAACTTTTGCATTTGCAAATCCACCTGCAGATTATCTAAAGGCATGCTTAGGTATTTAATTTAAAATAATATTAAACTCCAACTTTTAATCCAAAATCACAAGCATGGGTAAGTCATTTGAGCTATATAATTTTAAATTTTAAAATAAAATTAATTCAGAAATGAAGTTATTTTATCATCCACATGTCAGTGACAGCTCTTTTTTCATATACAATTAACTGAGAACTACATGCATAAAGAGATTCCTTTTTTATTTTTTAAAAAATCACATTTTGTTTATGAGTAATTATTTTTGTAAATTTTTAATGCTGCATTTTTATTATGGTAGTAAAAGGGCATGCCTTGGTGGTTGTTGTTTCCTTTAGCTATGTGTTTATTATTACTCGCGAAGAGTTTTATGTCTGCTCATTGGCTGTGTTCTGCCTTCTGAACATAAGTAAATTTATGAAAATATTACATGTCCAATCCCTTTTGTATTTCCTTTAATGAAACATTCTTTTCTATCTCTTTTCTTCAATGTTTATCAGATGTCATATCCCATTATGTAAAAGAGAGAAATATTTGGCTTATTTTCATAGAATTGTTTGACACTTAAAGGATTAAAGAAAATTTGATTTATGATCTGTAACTTGAACCCAAAGAACAGAAATGAACAATAATCTGAGATCTAAATTCAACTACTGATATAAGAATTCAGTTAATTTCCTTTGGTGATTTGAAACTTCTCTTCATCTAAAACTATTCTTATTTGTGTGATTTACAGATTATGACATTAGTATTTAAAAGGTAAATAATATGTGATCTTTTTGGACAAATATGTTTCAAATGCCTATTATGTCCCATTTGCATAGTGTTTTAATTATTGGCTTCATGGTTTGCTTATGACAAAGAGTAGTATTTCCAATATAAAGAAAGTAATAGATTTCCAAAGATTTTAAAATTCATTTTTTAAAGAAAAAAACAGATGGATGAAGTACATTGAACATTTTCTTTAAAATAAATATAGAAATGTCTCATGCCAATAAAAAACACATTCAATAAATAAATATTTATTAATTACCTATTCTGTGTCTGGCACTGTGAAATACAGACAAACATGGATCTGTCCCTTGAAGCCTTAGAGACTAGCTGGAGGTAAAGAGAATCATTAAAAGATTGTAAGGAGATATTTGGCCTTAAATAACTTTTCATTTATTGCCTTGGCAAAAACTTATGCCTACTCACAGCATCTTTAATCTCACATTCAAACACACAATAGAGAAAAAGCAGCTATTGGAAGGTACAAGTGTTCTTATAACTTACAATGCTAGGATATAGTGGTGATTATGTTTGTAAAAGCTATTTTTTTATTTCTTTTTATCTTTTATTCATATAAAGCTCTTGCTTGTATTTATTTTTTTCAGGCATTTTTTTTCTTTCTAGAAGATTTCTTTTCTCATTGTCTAAATCTCCATATTCAGACTTCTGATAACCCTGCCTCACAGTAACTTTTTTCTTTGCACGTAAAATCAACAAAACATCAAAACTATAAAATCTTTGAAATAAAATATTCTTTGAGCCACTAATACCATTTCTAGACTATAGAATCCCCACACATACATTATTTAATACAAATGAGCACAGCACACTTTCTTATAATTATGTCCTGCTGTTTAAACAATAATAACTTGTAAAGAGTGTAAAAATGTTTGACTAGATGAAACAGTACAAAATCTATAACATTAATATCTTAGTTCCTTTCACTGTGGCCCTTCATTTCAATACTTAATAAAGATTCCCTTCAGTCTTCTCAATGAACCACAATCATTTCTGGTACATATGCAGAACATAGCAAACTTTCCTGAATTAATAAAATTAAGGCTGTCAGATTTAGGCCAGTAGGGTATTAAATTCAAACTAGACCAAATACTGGCTGAACATAGTTGCAGCTTGTATAGATCAGATTTGGAATAAATTCAGTTTGTGATGTAATGTAAATTGTCAAAGTGATACTGCTTCAAATTTCATGTGGTTTATTTTAAAAGTGATATATATCATACAGAAAAATAAAGTTTAACTTAATGTGAAAATAACTACTTAGCAGAACAATAGAATGAGAGTGTAAGCTGAGAGAGCATTCATTAACAACTGGCATATGGTTCTGCATAATAATCCAGACTCTATTGTTTCCATTTGGATGGAACAGAAAAAAAGAAAAGGCTCAGTAAAATACTACCTTTGCCTTTCTTTAATGTGAGAATTAAAGGACTTTTTTTTAATTTTAGGAATAGGCACATTTTACTCTTTTAAGTAAGTTTAAAATTTCCATTGCATTTTTTTTAATGGGAAAAGAAACACCTTGACATACTGCCACAATAGTGAATGTGTCAAAATAAGCTCAATTAACATTGTTAAAATATATATGCCTTTTTGTGACAAATTCAATATTGGAGTGGGAAACATCAAATCCAGGCCATAGCCACCATTTCAGTGAATTAAGATTCTTGTCAAAGTACTCTTTTGCTAAAACCAGAAAACAAAATTCCACGTGTTATATAGGATTAATTTAAGATAAACATTATAAAGGGACAACTGAATGTGTAACAAATTTTTGGTCCTAAACCTTTAAAGTAAAAAATATAGAAAAAATACAGACTTAAATTCAACACAAATAACTATTTTTTCTTATTGCATCAGAAAGCTAACTATTCACATTTTTACCCTTTTTAACACACAATTTCCAAGTAAATTTATTTTCATAATTCCCTAACATTTCTTTAAGCATGATTATCAGACAATAAAATCACTAATTTTGAGGCCTAATTAAAAGTATAACAATGTTTATGTAGTCAAATATATTCCACTCTTTCAAATTACCATACTATTAGTTCATTCATTCATTTAACAAATAATTTCGGCATGCCTATTAACTTCTGGGGACAGTGGTTCTCAAATAGGCATTTTGATTATCCACGTAGAGTTTGCAGTATAATGGGAAAAATAAAGATTTCACAATTAAACACAAATGAAGGTAAAAATTGGATGTGCCAGAACAACATCAAAATGCTTAAATATATTCTCTTATTGAATTCTCATAATACCCATGAGGTCATTGCTACATTTAGCTCCATCTTACTCATAAAAATCTGAGACACAAAGAAGTGAAGTAATAGCCCAAGGTCATATAGTCTAAAAGTGACAGAGCTGGGATTTGAACCCATGCACTCTGGCTGCAGGGCTTGTTTTCTTTACTACTACTATAATGCATACACTTTCAAATATAACATTGTAAATTGTGATGAATGATATAAAGAAAAATACCATCTACAAAGAATTTATACACAGCCAGATTTAGCTTGAGACAGTCAAGGGATGCCTCTCAAGAGCATTGATTTTGAAGCTGAGGTTGGAAGGACAACTGAAGATAGGAAAAGACAGTGAGGGGGAGGTGTGGGGTAGTGTTTCAACAGAATAAATAACATATCCCAAGGTCCTGGTATTAAAAAAAAATACAGGTTACTTGCTTGAATTTTTCACCCCAATCTTTGTTTTACAAGAGCCAAGATGTATTTTTATATTTTACATTTCATTCAAAAATGTGAATTCAATTTTTTTAAACTGAGGGGGGAAAAGCTGAAAAATATATAAAAAGAACAGCCCCAAAATGCTTAAAAACACATTAGGTTGCAAAATTGCTTTGCAAGGTACTACAATTTCTAATACATGAAAAACTAGTGGCAAAAAAGGTCATTTTCAAATGCATTTCCACCAAAAAGTCACCTTGAACTAAATATTATCTCACCAAATTGTACATTTTCAATTCCATCTTGACAGTTGGGTAAAGCGGTCAGGCAGAGGGATCGTGCAGGTAAAAGATAAAGGGGTAAAACAGCATGGCTTGTTCTCAGAACTACAAAGAACTTGCAAAGATTTGGCTGAGATGTTATGGTGAGGTGTGGGGAGGAGAAGCTCTCAAGAAAAAAGATAAGGTTGGACAGGGAAGTAGGAACCAGATTGCAGAAGAAATTTTAAGTCATACTAACAGTTTTATCCTTTAGGTAATGGAAAACTATCAAAAAGTCTCAAGTAGAAATTTGCACTTTAGGAAGATCTTGTAAGAGAACTAGAAGCTGAGAGAGACATGAAAACCAGAAAAAATAAAACAAGACTGTCCAATATGCTAGCATTTAAAATTCTCTGCGAAGCCCTGGCCAGTGTGGTTCAGTTGGTTGAGTGTTGTCCCATGCACCGAAAGGTCACTGGTTTGATTCCTAGTCAGAGCACATGCCCAGGTTGCTGGTTTTGATCCCTAGTAGGGGTACATACGGGAGGCAACTGATCAATGTTTCTCTCTTGCTCTCTCCTTTTCTCTCTCTCTAAAATCAATAAAAACATAGTATTTAAAATAAGATTTTCTGTTAATTGATAAAACAGTAAATTCATAATGTTACTAATGGCAAAATGAAGTATTAGGAGAGGAAAATAAATCATGTGATTGTAGCCTTAATATCAAGTATATTTTATTTATTGTAATTTTTTGCAAGGTAATCAACATAGACCCTTTATGGTGACATCAAAGAACTTGATGAGCTAATATATGTAAAAGCACTCAGCACATGCCTGAAATATAATAGATGCTCAATAAATGTTAAATCATTTCATTTGATAAAGTTCCATTACCAATCATCTCCCAAACTGTAGTAGTATTTACACATTCTGTTTGGAGACACCCATCATTAAAAGATGTCAAGCAATAAGTTCAAGGGTAAAACATTTTACTTTTAATTTGTAATTTGAAATTTACAAGTGTTCATGGCACTGCTTATGTGTTTATTGATAATGAGGCAAGAGTCACCATTTAAAGCCATTTCTTTTTTTTTTTAAAGCAATTTCTTAACCACATGATTAAGTTCAGGTCAAGAGAATGTGAGAGAAAGTGATGTGTGCAACTTCTAGGCTATGTCCTTAAATGGAAGAGGTATGACCTTTCTCCTGCTTTCTCCATTCAGCCTCCTGGAATGCAGATGTAATTGATGGGGCTCCATCTTGGACCATGCAGATGAGGGCAACAGCATCTATGCTATGGACTATAGAGCAATAAGACAGCAGGAGCGGGGGTCCAGTTCTGGATATGAGCAGCCACACTAGTCCACCACTACTTATCTTCACACTATTAGGTAAGAGAAACATAAGCTTCTATTTTGCATAAGACATTGTTATTTGGGGTCCCTGTGACATGCCACTGAATGCAAATGCTCATTAACTCTGATGGAGCCCATGTCGGCAGTGTTCTTGTGGACTAGCTCATTCTCTCTCCAATCTCAAGATTTCCTTCCTCCTAATAAGATGGAAATCAGGGAGTAGTCGTTGCAAATCAGAAATCAGTTTATATCTTTAACTGGCAAAGATGACTGTTGGAAGTAATTCTAAGTGCATTGAAACATTTATCTTCAAAAATTATAATGTAATTTTAGCCAAATGGCTTTTTTTCTTCTTAGTGTGACAAAAGCAAAATATACGTCTCATCTGATTCTTTTTATTTTGAAAAGAATGAGATCAAAAGATATATGTACATCTGGATGCTTTTCTTTATTTTAAAATATATTTTTTTGATTTCAGAGAGGAAGAGAGAGAGGCAAGGCGGGGGGGTTGGCCTTCAGATGTAAGGGTCCTTGATTCGATTCTGGTCAAGGGCATGTGCCTCAGTTGCAGGCTCCTCCCCGGCCCCAGCCCTGGTTGGGGTGCATGTATGAGGCAACCATTCGATGTGTTTCTCTCACATCAATATATCTCTCTGTCTTTCTTTCTCTCTTCTACTCTCTTTAAAAATCAATGGGAAAATATCCTCAGGTGAGGATTAATAAAAAGAAAGAAGGGAGGGAGGGAGGAGGGAGGGAGGGAGGAAGGGAGGGAGGATAGATAGATCAATGATGAGAGAGATTCATTGATTGGCTGCCTCCTGCATGCCCCCTACTGGGGGTCAAGCCTGCAACCTGGGTATGTGCCCTGACCGGGAATTGAACCGTGACCTCCTGGTTCATAGGTCCATGCTCAACCACTGAGCCATGCCAGCCGGGCTCTTTCTTTATTTCACTCTTTCTTTCTTATTTTAAATTTATATATGACTTATAACTGTGTGAACTAAGTTGGCTAATGTCAGAACAAATTTTAAGGCAGGAAAAAAGTGTTAAACAAGACAGTTTACAAATGCCTAGGGGTTAGAATTCACATCTAATGTCCCAGATCATGTAGGGTTGTCTTTACATATTCTGTGAATTCTACTCTAGCTTCTGCTCTAGGCCTTATATATATTAAACATTTTAGTAGAAACAAAATTAAATTGCTTGTGGACATTTCTAATTTTTGAACATTTTGCCTGTTATTTTGAAGGACCTGAATTTTTAAAAATTTAATAAAATAACTCTTAATCATGTCTCTTTATTATGATACTAGAGGCTCAGTGCATGAAATTTATGCATGGGTAGGGTCCCTAGGCCTGGCCAGCGATCAGGGCCGATCGGGGCCTTCTGGATGCTGGCCAGAGCTTTCCTTCCCCAGCTGCCGGCTGCTGGCCGGTGCCTTCCTTCGTTCCACGCCATCCCCTGGTGGTCAGTGCATGTCACAGTGAGCGATCGAACTCTCGGTCTCCCGGTCGAACTCCCGAGGGGACACTTTGCATATTAGCCATATATATATATATATATACATATATCTACATATACACACACACACACACACACACAGATAGATAGATTGGAGCAGCCTATGCTCTGCAACTTACAAGCTGTGTGTCCTTAAGTAATTCACTTAACCTCTCTTAGCCTTGGTTTTTCCACCTATAAAGTGGTGACAGTGATTGTACTTGACTCAGGATTGTGACATGAAACACTGATAAAGCACTTAGCAGAATGCCTGGCACATTATAGGAGCTCAATAAATAATCAGCTGTTATTCAAATTATTATTATGACTGTTATTTGCCATAGACACAGTTTCTGTGCTCTAAAAATTGATCTTCCTTTAGGATGATGATATTCTTTGACTGATAGCGGTATATCATCCACTCTAATTATTTATTACAAATGAATTTATGCTGCCCAATCTATATTTTGTAAAGTGGCTAAACAGAGTTGAGAATGAGCTTACAGCCATAAACTAAAATGAACTAATGGTGCAAAGTACACTGCTTAATCAGCGCTTTAATTTTAGCTATTTGAAATTCACACCAAATTCATGTGGGGTTTTTATACTAATAAAATGTAATTACTACTTTATTAACTTTGCATGATTCTAAAGGACCATGCAGGGAATATGTTAATTCCTTCTGGGTTTTTCACAATAAAGATATGGTAAAATGTATGGGGGGGGGGGGGTGTGTGTGTGTATGTATACACACACACACACACACACACATACATAAGTGGGTGTGTACTAGTATACCGTGTAGTAAAATAAAAGTTTCTAGTAAATACTATGACTTGGGAGGAGAAACAAGAATAATTACCTTTTTTATCACTAACAATTATGAGCCCAAAATAAAATTAAGAAATTATATAATGGTAAAATTTACTGGAACTGCACTTTTTAAAGGCATGTGCCAAATAAAAATGAGAAGATGCTGCCCTAACCAGTTTGGCTCAGTGGATAGAGTGTTGGCCTCTGGACTGAAGGGTCCCAGGTTCGATTCCGGTCAAGGGCATGTACCTTAGTTGCAGGCACATCCCCAGTAGGGGGTGTGCAGGAGGCAACTGATCGATATTTCTCACTCATTGATGTTTCTAACTCTCTATTCCTCTCACTTCCTCTCTGTAAAAAATCAATAAAATATATATATATTTTTTTAAAATGAGAAGATGCTGTAAGGCAGAAATACACATTGGTGAAACAGACTTTGTCAAACAACACATTTAATAATTTTGCACTCTAATTCTCTCTTCACGTTCATTTTGTGCCTATAAAAATGTATACTATATAGTATTTACTCTGAATATTATCCATATCCATTCAACACTCTCCAATTCCCCAATCCTTATATGCTTCCCACGCCCTCCAAGGCAAACCAAGAAAAGACTAAATGTTCTTAATTGGGGGGAAAAAAAACACCCAAACACCAAAAAACTTAATATTATGTTCTTATTGCTTCTTTTAAAGTACTGAGCTATAGCCATTTTGCTTTATTTCTTTTCAAATCATTTGTACTTGAGTGGCTAACACATGACACTTACAACATAAAAAGACTTAAGATACCAGGTTTTAATAATCCTTAGGTGGCTCTATGCAAAGCAGATGTTCTATTATGCTTTCCAGATGCTAGCTGTAAACATAATTAATTAAAGACAGG
Source organism: Myotis lucifugus (assembly GCF_000147115.1). Taxonomy (NCBI): domain Eukaryota; kingdom Metazoa; phylum Chordata; class Mammalia; order Chiroptera; family Vespertilionidae; genus Myotis; species Myotis lucifugus. The sequence continues at coordinate 247,476 of NW_005871162.1, read as the reverse complement.
GCTTACATATCACTTTAGAACATTTCAGTACATAGTTAAACTATGTTAGAGAAAAGAGAAAATGAGTGAAAGCCAGGACTACTTAACTGCAAAGAGAATTGCCAAGAAAGATTAAGTTCACATATGTTATGCCAACAATGGGCAGAACTAAAAAGCAATTGTAACCAAACTTAGAAATGCTTGTTTGGCACACTGTGACAACACTAAGATTAACTAAATACTAACTTTGTTCACAGCTTTGCTCTCTGCATGCTCTTGGTGAGGTTTTAACAGTTATTAGTTATCCCAGAAATCTTCAGACAACCTAAAATATCACTCTACACTTTAGGAATACAGTAATCTTATTGATAAAATTCAGATTGAGTAGTTTTTATCCAATTTTCTAGAGAAGACAAGTTTTACATTTTAAACAATACTCATTTTTTTTCCTATAGTCACTTTACTCTTTCAATATATTGCCTTTCAGCCTAACAGTCTCTTTTATTGAGTGCTGCCTTGTCTTTTGTGTACTCTACAAATTATATCTCATATTCAACTCAATGAGCTTTGAGTCCCCATTATGTTCAAAGGCCTATAATGGGGGAGACAGAGATAAACCACCAGGGTTCTCTGCTCAGAGGTAGAGTCTTCTTTCAGATTCAAGTGCAATTGTCTCTATTTGTAGATAACATAATTTTATAAGTAGAAAATCCTAAAAATTCAACCAAAACACTATTAGATCTAAAATGTGAATTCAGCAATGTTGTGGGAATCAAAATTAACATACAAAAATCAGCAGCATTTCTGCACACTAACAACAGATTTTCTGAGGGAGAAATAAAGAAACTGATCCCATTTACAAAAACAATAAAATACTTAGGAATAAATTTAAGGAAGTGAAAGATCTCTATTCTAAAAACTACAAGACATTAAAAAAATTGAATAAGGCACTAATGAAAAAGTATCATGTGTTCATGGATTGAAAGAATTAATAATGTTAAAATCTACTACCAAGAACCATCTTTAGATTCAATGCACTTCCTATCAAGATACCAATGGCATATTTTACAGAAGTAGAAAAAACACTTCTAAAACTTATATGAAACCACAAAGACCCTAATAGCCAAAGAAATTCTGAGAAAGAACAAAGCAGAATGTATCACACGTCCTGATTTCAAGCTATACTGTAAAGCTGTAGTCATCAAAACAGTATGGTACTGCTATAAAAAAAACAGACATATAGACCATTGGAACAGAATCAAGAGCCCAGAAATAAACCCAAGTACATATGATTAACTAATATTTTTGACAAGAGAGCCAAGAATACCCAATGGAGAAAGAACAATTTCTTCATAAATGGTGCTGGGATAATTATATATTCATATGTAAAAGAATCAAACTGAACCTATAGCTTACACCACTCAAAAAATTAACTTGAAATGGATTAAAGACTTAAATGTAAGACTCGAAATCATGAAACTCCTAGAAGAAAACATAGGAATAAAACTCCTTGACATGGATCTTGGTAATTAATTTTTGGATATAACACCTAAAGCACAAGCAAAGTAAACAGAGAACTTAAGAAATGGTAAAAATATATCCAAAATATATGAAGAACTCAATAGCAAAAACAACAAATAACCCAATTTAAAAGTGGGCAAAAGAGCTGAATAGACATTTATCCAAAGAAGATATAGAAAAAGCCAGCAGATACATGAAAAAAATGCTCAACATTACTAGTCATTAGGCAAATGAAATTAAAACCACAATGAGCCCTGGCCAGGTGCCTTATTGGAGCATCATCCTATACAAAACAAAAAGTTACCAGTTGATTCCTGGTCAAAGCACATATTAGGTTGTGGGTTCCATCTCCAGTCAGGGCACAAAGCAGAGGCAACCTATCAATGTTTCTCTCTCACATCAATGTTTTTTCTATCTCCCTCTCCCTTTCTCACTCTGTAAAGATAAAAAAATCATATCCTTGAGTGAGGATTAAAAAATAAAAATAAAGCACAATGAGATGTCACCTCATACCTGTTAAAATGGCCATCATCAAAAAGACAACAGATAACAAATGCTGAAGTGGATGTGGAGAAATGCTTGTGCGTTGCTGGTGGGATTGTAAATTGGTTCAACCACTCCAGAAAACAGTATAAAAACAAAAGTACCATATCATCCAGCAATTCTACTTCTGGGAGTATATCCAAAGGAAATAAAAACACTAACTGAAAAGAATAATTGCAGCCCTATGTTCATAGCAGCATCATTTATGACAGCTAATTCATGAAAACAATGTAAGTGTCCATCGATGGGTGAATGGATAAAGAAGTGGTGCTATGTGCACACATGAAATATCACTCAGCCATAAAAAGATGAGGAAATCCTACCATTTTCGACAACATGGATGGACCTTGAAAGCATTACACTAAGTGAAATCAGACAGAGAAAGAAAATTCTGTATGATCCCACAACAATAAGAAAAGAAGTGGCCCATGCTTGGAGCAGGTAAGCTAATGCTCAAAGACCTGGCTCCCTGAAGGCTTTTAGGGAATGGGTTAGGGAAGTGGGTTATATAGGAGAAAAATCATTAATCATGGTGACTATGGAATTAGGATCACAGTCAGGGCCATGGTTTCTCCTAATTAGTCAGTGCTAGGGTAGGGAGTCATTAGTCATTGCATCTGGTCCTAATGTCAACCATGGCATAGCTTCATCTGGTTTCACAGCTTTTCTGGGCCTGGAGCTGAAACACAACCGAGGCCTAGATGTTATCTCTAGTTTGACCAAAACTCTATCTCTGGGCTCAACAGAACTGAGATTTTCTTCCTAAGATTATTTGATACTGATCGGAGCCTCATTGTCCTGAGGGCTTAATGATTAAAGGAGTGGTCCTGCAAGAGAGGAGGAGGCAGGTGAGTCAGGTGCTGGATGAGGCCAATTTGAATCAAAAAGAAAGGAGAAAAGGTCATATCAAATAAATGAAGTTTCCAAAAGGTTACATAAATATTAGGGGTGTAATGTACAACATGATGAGTATAGCTAACACTGGAATATGATATTGACTCTAATCACAAGGAGAACTTTTTTTCCCCTTTTTGTCTTTCTTTTCATTGGATCAATAAAAGAAGATGGATGCTGGTGGAACCTATTGTGGTAATCGTTGCCACAATATATGTAAATCAAGCCATCATGCTGTATGCCTTAAACTTATACAATGAGGTATGTCAATCATCTCTCAATAAACCTGGATAAAAGCCACAATGAATACAAAGACCCAGTTCCTATAAACTCTTAAGTTAACATTAAATTGATGTGACACATGATGCTGAATATTTTACTAAATATTAAATTGTCTTCTGCAACATAAATTAGTTGTTTTTGCTACAATGAGGTTCTTATGAATTTAACCTCACCGTAGACTGAGGCATGTTATATCGTTATTACAGTTCTCTTTTTCAAACTCCAGTGAAAACTTCGCAAAATAAACAAACAACAACAAAAGACCCCAATTTATTTCAATCAGGATTCTCTACTACGATATAACTGACATTTTTGTAGCGAGATCAAAAGTTTACAAGTGTCCAGAGTGTCTTTTAGGATCAGCACAAACAACCCTGAGGGCTGGTTTAGTCCCATTTTAAGCCAAATCCTTTCAGCTAACCCATTAGTACTTACCACTAACAGGCTTTCTCTCTTCATTTGTTTATTTTACTTGTTTATTGTCTTTCTCTCTCCCCTTCTCCTAAAAGGTAAACTCTAAGGCGGCCCTATCTCTAGTGCCTACATAATACCAGACACTGAGGAGAGCAATAGTCAATATTGCTGACTTAATTAATGAAAATTATAGTACTAACACCAGCAATACCATCTACCCACATGAAGACACTAAAATAAGAATGATTTCTTGTTCGTAGTTATTATTTGTCTCTTCTCAATACTGTTTCCACGAACTGTACAAATTTTGCAGATATTTGGCACCACTTCATAACAGCTGTGTTATGAGTAATAAGAAAACATATATAAAGCACTTTGAATTTCTGCCATAAAGTATTATATGTAAATAAAAGGACCTGTATGATTGGCAAAATGTGCTCTTTGTATTCATTTATAAATCAAATTGGGTCTCCACAGGGTAATACACACTCTCGTGCAAATTATTATTAATCCTCATTAGATCCTGTAGTGGACAGTATGCCTCTAGGTTTGCAGATTAGGAACAATGCTCATATTAAGTAGCTAGAATCTGAACCGACTCTAATCCAGTATTTCATCCTAATCTTTTCGTGTTCCTTACTTTTCCATGTTAGCAGACACATCCATGCTGTGTTATTTTTCCCATCTGCACAGGGAACGTGACTTGGCAATGGGACAGGCTCATTCATATAAAGATTTACTCACTGGAGGCAGCTAAGGGATTGTTAAGCACTCAGGCTCTGGATATAGACTGTTCACAAATAGCTTTGTCATTCACAGGCAGAGTGACCTTGGGCTTAATGTCTCCATGCCTCAGTTTCCTCACCTGTCAAACAAGGATAATTAACATAAATGTTTAACCATTGTCAATAACAGAGTAGACCATTGTGGTTACTAACAATGAATGATGCATTTTCTCCATTTTTTATTTCCTGCAAAAAGCTATTATGTTTACATTTGATCCATGACTTGGAAGAGGGTTCCAGGGTGGTTAAAAGGCTGTCTAGTGGATGTAGGGAGAGCCTCTGGCTGAAGCCCTGATACCAGGGGGATTCAGAGGGTCCCCTCAGCAGGCCAGGGACTCTGGAGGCTCCCAGTCTTCTTTGAGGGTGAGCCTTTTGAACAGATCCTCTCCCAGCACTGCCTGGTGGCACACCCACCTGCCTTTAGTCAGGTCGTTGCCCATCTGCTTGGGGGGAGCGTTCACAGCTCTCATCCAGCTAGTGGCTCTCCAGGAAGGCACAGAGACAGAGGTCTGTGTGGGCAGAACCCAGAGCATGCAGATCCCAAAGGGCCTGGTTCAGGTTCTTCTCCAGGACCACTGTGGCTTCTGCTGCATGCAGGGCTTTACCCCACTCACATTGGGGCCACTTGTGCACCTCCCGGAAGAGGCAGCTGCCGCACTGGTTTACAGAATCAAGAGACGCTAGGCGGGCGCCCTTGTACTTCTCCTTGCCAACTCAGAGAATAAATGGGCCACATCCTCCAGAGTCACCTGGTTGCTGTGGAAATAGAAACTCAGAGAAAGGCAGGTGTAAGAGGCCCACAGATGGGCGGCGGCCTGCACCTGGTAGAATACTGATGAATCCAGGAGCTCATGGTTGGTCAGCTTAAAGAGCTAAGCTCAAAATACAGTATATTTTGAGGCAGGGGATGGCAAAGATGATTCCAGAGGTTGCGATAGGGAAGGAATGGGAGAGGTGTGGGAGGCTGGAAGAAGAGACGTCCCAGTCTGTTCCCTCCAATCACTGTTGAAACAAGAGACAGACCCCGGCGACCACCTGGTGGTGCTTCCATTTCTTTAGCAGGTTTTAAAACATATCACCAAAACTTCCATCCAAGTGAGATATCAGTTTTTTGTGTTTTTGAGTGAAGTTTTCTCCCCAGTTTTTCCTTTCAGTGTATCAGGGAAATTAATCTCCCTGCCCAGGAGCAGTGGCTTAGATGTCAAGCAAACACCCAACAGAATCACCTGGAGGGCTTGCTAAAACACAGATTGCTGGGTTCCCTGCACAGCATTATTGATTTGCATTTCTGACAAGTGTCAGGTGAGGCTGATGCTGCTGATTTTTGGGGTGGAGTGGAGAGACCACACTTTGAGAACCACTGGCAGGAAAGTAGTCAACAGCATCACACTGGTGATTGCTTATCCTGGTCATATTCTATTACCTTCTTCCATGAGTGGTGGGAACAAGGTTGGCACACATGCCAATAAGTTGTTTGCTGGATTGAATTAAATATTAATATTGCTTGATTTCTGTTTCAACTAACATGTAAAATAATTTTTAAAAAATTTTAAGTCATCAACTTTCACCCATTTTTAAAACTAAACTTCACATCATCTTCGTTTGAAGTTCTTGATTCTGATACTTAATGATTCATCACTTCTCAAGGGCAGACTGGATATGAACTAGGAGGGACTTGAGGCTACAATGCTGCAAACATGCCTATTTCTGTACAATTTTCTTCTGAAAGTAGCAGAAATTCTCCCCAAAAGGGCATTTTTATCCCACTGCTTCTCAGGGGAATTTGATAATTTGAGTAACTGGGAAATTAAAATCAAGAGTTTGACTTCTCTGATATGACTTCAAACTTTAGAAGGTTTACTTATCTTTCCTTATCTGAAAACTCCTTCTATTTTGTTCCCTTGAACTCTAAATAAATCCTTTCATTAACATTTCTAAATTATATTCTGACTTTTCACAGATACAGAGAAAATTTTCATTCTCTTTTGCAGTGAGTCTTTTTAAAAAACAATTTAGGCCACATTAAATCAAAGATGATCGAGTTAATAATACTTCACAAATTTCAGATCCTGAATAATTTAAAGGAAATCAGAACTTCGTAAGGAGAAATTTGTTAATATTGTAACATGAATCCAGAAGCCAAAAATTATTTAGTAAGTGCACAGGATTTTATAGTTACAGAAGCTTACTTGAAGGAATTTTTCGAGAACTATGTGAAGAGCCTGGATAAGTTTAATTCTATTAGGCACTCTTTGACTGCCCCCTACTGGCTAAATTTCAGAGTGCTAATCAGAGTATAGTACTTGGTCTTAAGATTTTAATTTTACCAAATACATTTGCCATGAGATTTTTATAGGTTCTCAGATTTTATAAAATGCTTGTGTGATCCTTATTTTCTATATATCTATACAATCAAAAGTGATTTATTTCATTTATCTTTAACCCTTGTTGATACATATCATGATTTTCCATTTGTGTTAGTCATTTCGTCTAAGGGGTTTTCCATAATGATAATAAAAGTATTGCATTCAGGGATGACCACAAATAAGGAATTCAGTGTATTGCATCTTCAGTGAGAGAGATTTCGCTTATAATTTAGTGAAAGATGTAATTTGATGAATGCAGGGGCTGTTACCAGGACTGTAAATTTTAGGGTTTTTTAACCAATGCTTTGCATGTTATTTTATTATTTCACATCTCAGTGCATCTACACTTATTGATAGCAACCCAATACAGACTTAGGGAAATTTTTATTGGAAACTGATAAAGTTGCTTTCTTAAGGTTTCAAGGAATATCAGTAAGATGACAAGTCTTCTTAAATTCAAAGGGTAGTGTGAGAGTTAAGCTTAGATTATTAATATGGATTTAATTTTTAAAGGCCTTAAGTGTAGAACTGTAATTCTGGTATCTTAGCCTGTGAACTGAGATTATAGATGGGACAATTTAGATATAAATAATGTCTCATCAGCCACACCAATTTGGCTCTGCTGTTTACTTGTCACAAGAGCTAATGTAGAAGGACTGATGTCCCAACAGCACTTCATGGCCAGTAGGGATATCTGTTCCTTCAGTGGCCCCTCAAGGAAGTGAGATCCTGTCATATGAAGGAGGGGTGAAAAATATCTCTACTTTTCATCAAGAAAGGGAATTATAGGACAAAGTACAGTCCTATACATTGTAGGACAAAGTCTTTCTGCAGAATAAAAATCCATGATTATACAAAGGATAGAATTTTCACTATAAATTTGAGGGTCTAAAATAATGTCACATAACTTTGTTTTCTCTGAATCTAAATAAATCTTGAGATTGAGCCCACAACACATTGAGTTATCAAGATACTCAGTTTTAAGGGAAACCAAACAACCTCATTTACCATTGCAATAAAAAAACTTAGATACTTAGGAACAAACCTAAGGAGGTAAAAGACCTGTATCAGAAAACTACAGGACATTGAAAAAATAGATAGAGGAAAACATACATAAGTGGAAGAATATACCGTGTTCATGGATTAGTAGAATCAACATCATTAAAATAGCCATACTACCCAAAGCAATCTATTGATTCAATAGTATTCCTATCAAAACTTATTTCACAGACCTAGAACAAATATTCCAAAAATTTATATGGAATCAAAAAAGACCCCTAATAGTCACAGCAATCTTGAGAAAGAAGAACAAAGTTGGAGGGATCAAAATGCTAGATATCAAGCTCTATTACAAAGCCACTGTACTCAAAACAGCCTGGTATTGGCACAAGAACAGGTATATAAACTAATGGAACAGAACAGAGAACCCAGAAATTGACCCAAGATGATATGCTCAATTAATATTTGACAAAGGAGGCAAGAACATACAATGGAGTCAAGACAGTCTCTTTAATAAATGGTGTTGGGAAAATTGGACAGATACATACAAAAAAATTAAATTAGAGCACCAAATTACACCAAAACACAAAAATAAATTCAAAATGGATAAAAGGCTTACATATGTAAGATATGAAACCTAGGAGAAGCCATTGGCAGCAAAATCGCAGACATCTCTCATAGCAATATCTTTACAGATACATCTCCTAGGACAATGGAAACTAAGGAGAAAATAAACAAATGGGACTACATCAAAATAAAAAGCTTCTGCACAGCAAAAGAAACCATCAACAAAATAACAAGATAGCCCACTACATAGGAGAACATATTTGCCAATGATATATCTGATAAGGGGTTAACTTTCAAAATTTACAGGGAACTCATACAACTTAACAAAAGGAAGACAAACAACCCAATTAAAAAATGGGCAAAGGACCTAAACAGACACTTCTCCAAAATAGACAAAGGCCAAGAGACATATGAAAAAATGCTCAAAGTCACTAATCATCCGAGAGATGCAAATCAAAACAACAATGAGATACCACCTCACATCTGTTGGAATGGCTATCATCAACAAATCAACAAATGACAAATACTGGCAAGGATGTGGAGAAAAGGGAACCCTCATACACTGCTAGTGGGAATGCAGACTGGTGCAGTCTTTGTGGAAAACAGTTTGGAGTTTCCTTAAAAAATTAAAAATGGAACTCCCATTTGACCCAGTGATTCCACTTCTAGGAATATATCCTAAGAATTCAGAAACACCCATCAGAAAGATTATATGCACCCCTATGTTCATAGCAGCACAATTTACAATAGCTAAGATTTGGAAACAGCCTAAGTGCCCATCAGCAGATGAATGGATGAAAAAGCTGTGGTACATCCATACAATGGAATACTATGCAGCTGTAAAAAAGAAAAAACTCTTAACATTTGCAACAGAAAAGATGGAACTAGAGAGCATTATGCTAAGCAAAGTAAGCCAGTCAGAGAAAGATAAATATCACATGATCTTACTCTTATGTGGAATCAAATGAACAAAAATAGACCCAGAGACATGGAGATATCCATCAAACTGTCAAACCTCAGAGGGAATGCAGGAGAGGGTGGGGGGGGGGTGGAGAGATCATGCACATATGCAGTGAATTCATGTGCATATGTGCATAATCCATGGACACAGGCAGTAGGGTGGTGAGGGATTGGGGATGGGGGGAAGGGGGGTTGAAGAAGGCAATGGGGGACAAAGGGGCCATATGTAATACTTTCAACAATAAAGATTTCTTTTTTTTAAAAAAAAAGACATTCAGTTTTACTCCTTATTGTTCTGGGGCTTCCTCTACTCTAAGTTCAGATCAAGACCCCGGTTGGGAATGGCACCTCCAGTTATCCATCCTCTCTGATTCCTTGACAGCTATCCAACATGCAAGTCCACATGCTCTGCCTCTACCCAGGCACACTCTGGGGAGGAGATGAGGATCCCCACTGCTCCTAGAACCTGCAGCTCTCCTCCCCCCAAGTCCTGGGGAAATGCCACTCTCTATACCTTCTAATCACCTCTCTCCTACCCTTTCTGGGTCACCCACCATACTCTCCTTAAAAAGTTCAGACTCTCATTACAGCCAGGATGAAGGATTGCCAAACAACTAATGCTGTCAAAGGATGTCCCTGGAGGCAGACAAGCAACAAGGCAGAGAAAACAATGCAGAGAATAAATAAAACTTGGCTTTCACTTGCCAGGGCTGACCAGCAGCCCCGGAATGATGGATGAACAGATTACTCAGACACAGTTTGTGAAAGAGAAGGCTAAGGGGCTCCTGGCTATAGGGGCCAGGGCAGCCTCTATTGCCTACCTCGTTAGGCCTTTATTGGAATTTTTATCATTAGAAACAATCAGTAGGGTGAGTAATCTTGGGAGGACACATTGTGTTGACATTGTCCTCTAGGCAAGGGCATCCAGGGATTAAGCATAAGGATTCCAGTAAACACCCAAGGGCTGCACATGCACAGGCTTGTTTGGAAAGGTCAAGGAATAATTAGGGGCGCCACCTTCAACACTCCCCTAAGTCTTCCCTAAGTCGGAATTCCCATAAACAGGGCAGGCAGCCTTCCACACCCCTCCCTTTTCTCAGAATATCCTTACAGCTTTCCAACCAAGTCTCATGTGCTCCCCAACATTCACCCTTTCTGATTCTTCTGCAGCAGTCAAATTAAAACTCATATTGCTACATCATTAAATTATTCTGACATATTTACAAAATCAGGGACAATAGGATAAAATGAGAAAGATAGGAGTTTGGGAAACTAAAAGATTTTAGAGAAAGAGCATGATTTCTCTGGATCTTTGTAGTTCATTGTTTAACCTATTTATTCCTGCTGCCACCAGCAGGTACACAGGGATTCTTCTTGTGCTGAGCCAGTGAAGGAGAAAACTCATGCTTTAATTCATTATAGCATGTGCAGATCTGTAAAGTTCAAGGATAAGCACCTTCAGGGAATCATAAAGGGTTAAAATAGGATGCTAACAATGCTTTAACACAAATCAAAAGGTAGTATGCTGGGGAGAGGTCTATAGAAAGAGAAAAGAAATGAGGATGTAAATATGATATAATACCAGAGGTCAGTAGATTGGAGATGGAATGCTGCTAACAGTAGGGAAGTTTTACTAATGCTGTGTGTGCAGTGTTTCAATATATGTAAGAAGGACTTCTGGGCTCCTATAGTTATTCAGGCAGTTAGAGACGACAAAGGAATCCAGAGTATATTTGAGCTGCTAAATGCATATTCCACTGAAGGCTTGCTCATTTCTTGCTAAAAAAAATATATATATATATATTCACATCTTCTTTATCTATATACTAGAGGCCCAGTGCACAAATTCATGCACGGGTGGGGTCCCTCAGGGTGGCCTGTGGGGATTAGACCGAAACCCGCAGTCCAACGCCACCTGTAGCTCCTACCTGCCACTCCCGCTCATCCTGGCCCCACTGCGCCTGCCACGGGCTTGCGACCAATCAGTTCTGTTCGGGAGAGGCTCACGCCACTGCAGTAGCACTTGCCAGTGGTGAGCCCTGAATCTGGTGCCCTCCCGAGGGGAGTGATCTGTGAGATCGGGCCAAAACCAACTCTGACATCCCCCAAGGGGTCCCGGATTGTGAGAGGGCACAGACCAGGCCAAGAGACCCCACTGGTGCACGATTGGGGCTAGGGAGGGACCATGGGAGGGCTCCAGGGCGTGTCCAGCCCATCTCGCTCAGTCCCAATTGGCCAGACCACAGGAGGAAGCTAACCTACCAGTCAGAGCATCTGCCCCCTGGTGGTCAGTGCACATCATAGCGACTGGTCAACTGGTCGACTGTCTGCCCCCTGGTGGTAAGTGCATGTCATAGCGAGCGGTTGAGCGGCCTTAGCATATCATTAGCATATTATGCTTTGATTGGTTGAACAGTCAACCGGTCACTGGACAACCGGACACTTAGCATATTAGGCTTTTATTATATAGGATACTACATCTTCTTTATCCATTTATCTATTCATGGACATTTAGGTTGTTTCCATATCTTGGCTGTGGAATGTTGCAATGAACATAAGGGTACATATATCACTTCAAATTAGTGTTTTTGTTTTCTTCAGATAAGTACCAGAAGTCAGAATTTCTGGATCATATGGCAGTTGTGTGTGTTTTTTTTTTTAATTTTTTAGAAACTGCCAATGTGGCTGCACTAATTTACAAACCCATGAACAGTGCATCAGGATTCCCTTTTCTCCACATCCTTGCCAATATTTGCTTGTTGATTTATTGTTGATAGCCATTCTGACAGGTGTGAGGTGATATCTCATTGAGAGGGCAGAGCAGAAGATACACCCCAACCAGCATTTGGCCAGCTGCCTTCTACTGACATTTCATCTCTGTATTCAGGTGTATTTTGTCTATCCTAAGTGATGAAAGGAGAGCAGACAACAGCCCCAGAATTATGTGTCGTGCTGGCTAAAAGTCAGGGACTGAGGTCATTGCTGATAAAATCCGAGTAAAACCAAGAAACAGAGGATTGAAATTTTAAAAATTGAAAACATAGATATGACTACTAAACAATAAAACCAAAAACTAATTTCCTGAAAAAAATAATAGATAATGGATTGACAAATATAGTCAAGAAAAAAAAAGGGAGGGAGAGAAGAAACACACAAAAGAACATTAGGAACAAGAAAGGAGTCATACTTAGAGATATGAATGAGATATTTAGAAATCATAATTCAGTCATCAACAAATACTTTTTGAGCATCTTCTTTATGCCAAGACCCATGTACTAGGGGCAGAACAGAAAATGTGACTGAGCCCAAGCACTTGTGGATCCTACATTCAAGAGAGAGGAGTCAGACAAACCCAAAGAAAGAGTTAACTTTTGCTAGCAATAGTGCATATAGATAATAAGATAGACTGATGTAATGAGAGGGCCTCCTGGCTGCTTTAGTTAGGATGGGCAGTGAAGGCTTTTCTGAGGACGTGACATTTGAATTGAGACCTGACTAATAGGAAGAGTCACATACAGCTACCTGCAGGAGGGAGAAGAAAGACAAAGGACAAAATGGCTAAGCTTGGAACAGAACTTGTGTGTTTAAGGGACAAAGGAGGCTAGTGTGTCTAGAGCAGTGGTTCTTAACCTTCCTAATGCCTCGACCCTTTAATACAGTTCTTCATGTTGTGGTGACCCCCAACCATAAAATTATTTTTGTTGCTACTTCATAACTGTAATTTTGCTACTGTTATGAATCGTAATGTAAATATCTGATATGCTATATGTGTTTTCTGATGGTTGCAACACACAGGTTGAGAACCGCTGGTCTAGAGCATGTGAACAAGGGGGAGGGTAGAGGCAAATAACATTGGAGAGGAAGCAGTTGGCTATATCAGGTAGGGCTTTCTAGGCCAAAGTAAGGAGTTTGAATGTCACTGTAGACTTAGTAGAAAGTCACTGGTATTATATGATTTGATTTACTCTTTAGAGAGACCCTTCAGATTGTTCTCTGGAGGTCAGCCTGGGGAGGCACAAGAGAGGGACTAAGGTGCTCTCTATGGAGCAGTAGTCCTTCCAAGAGCGGGTAGAGGCTACTTTAGGGCAGTATTAGTGAACACAGAGGATATATACAACCTCAGAGCAATTGGAGAACTAGATAAGGTGGATAATGCAGGATAATGCAGCCTCATGAGTAGTGACATATCCAGCATTAAGTAAATGGTATTAGGGGACTGCAAAGGCAAGCGAATGATATTGTTTCAATACAAACAAGTGCATTGTCTATGTGGTGAAAGGAGAGCAAACAACAGCCCCACCTGACAATAAGGAACACAGAAAGCTGGTTGCTAGACTTCAGCAGAGCGAGATGGGGAGTGAACACTATGAAGAATCTTTACTTGCACTGATTGTACATTAAATAAGTATGTAAATACCTCTTCTCTATCCACTATTCTAATCTTCATTGATAAATTACTAAACCTTATATGGGTCCATGAATTTTATAGCAAACTTTAGATCACATTGTTCGTCGTTAGACAGGGACCCCACAAAAATTTATTTCGTCGTGGTCCTGCAAACTTAGGGGCAGCTCTTAATTTGATTTTTTAACCAACAAATAAAAAGGGCCTTCACTTTTCCTGAGCACTCACCTAAGGAATTATAATTTGTCTTCTAACTCCTCTCCAGTGCATCACCAGAGAAAGCACAGAGAAATAAAAGGAGGCTAAGATAATAAACAGACTCACATACACACTCCTTAAGTCCTGGATCTACAGCTTGAACCTGAGAAAAAACTGAGAAACTATGGAATTCAAATAGGATGAAGTTAAAGGAGATTGCTACCTTGTTGGAGAAAATGTTAGCAATTACTGAAAAATTAAATCACATAATTATACCTAAATTCTAGCATCTGCAATCTCAGAGAAGATTCCTTGAAATTGCATATTCCTTTTTTGTTATTTAGTTCACAGACTATCTAATTTTATGAATAGCTAACATCAGTTTAGATGATGTATCCAAATTAAATGTAAAGTATGTTTTGTACCTCCAAAGATAATTCACTGTTAGAACCCACAACAAATATTAAATAAAACAGATGGGTAAGCTAGGGGGACACATGAGAACTAAAAACATCTGTTTGACAGACTAAAACTCTGGAAAACAACTGAAATTATAAAGCAATTATGAAATATATGATTAATCATTGCTAAGATTTATTTCTTACTTATAATTGGCATAACTAAGGAAATGCTGAAGACCGTTGCACTTAGTGGCTTATAAGCATGAATCTTTAAAAGAGTTGGCTACCAGTATTCCTCATAACTTATGACATCATCTTTTAATGTGTAAAATGCGGGTGACTTAGAATAAAATGTCAATTATAATAGCATTTCATATCTGAAATATTTCTTCCATTCTGTTGCATCTATAGGTGCACTTATAAGAAATAATTCAGAAAAGCCACTAAAATTAAAATAGTTTTTTTGTAGGAAAGTGTCAAAAAAATTTTAAGTATATTTTACTGATTTCAGAGGGGAAAAAAGAGGGAGAGGGAGATAGAAACATCAATGATAAGAGAGAAGCATTGATCAACTGCCTCGTGGGGATGGAGCCTGCAACCAGGGCATGTGCCCTTGACCAGAATTGAACCCGGGACTCTTCTGTCCACAGGCTGACGCTCTATCCACTGAGCCAAACCGACTAGGATGGAAAGTGTCAAAATTTCGATTATTTTGTGACATGTTTATCAACCTAGATTAAAAATATGATTTTATTCAAATCTAGGGCTGAGAAGAAGTGAGTCTAACTAAAGGCAGACTGTAAATCCTATCTATCTATCATCTATCTATCTACCCATCCAATCATCTATCCATCCTTCCATCCATCCATCCATCCACCCATCCACCCACCTATCTACCTATCTCCATTAAAAATTCAGCTATTCTTATTTGTTATAATTTATTATATGCTCTCTGCATCCTATAACAAATCTGTAAACTTTCTGATAGCTAACAAACTTTTTAACTCTCCTTTTTTAGTAGTCAGTGTGTGCTAAGGAAAACTTGATTAATTTCTTCTTTCATTTGACACTCATTAACATGAGCCAAGCCCTAGTAGTTGTGGTGGATGAGATGGTTTCATAGAGCTTACATTCTGAGAATAGACACCACACGAGTACTTATAAAAAGCCCCTTAAGTCTGGTAGCTGGAAAACATACTTAGAAATTTCACTCCCAGGATCAAATCCTGGCACTCTAAAGGCAAAGAGCTTTGTAATTAAGTATGAGTATTAACCATGTTTCCTAGAGTTGTTACAGGGATTAAGTGAACTGTACTTACAAGAGTGTCCGCTACATGATCAGATTCAATGTGTGGGCTATTATTAACATGTATTATAACTGCTATTAGAGGAGAAATATAGGATGCAATATAATTTTAATATCAGTCCACATAAAGTATAAAAAAATACAACTTAAAAAATAACATTCTAGCCCTAAGGGTCTTTGGTTCAATTCCTGGTCAAGGTTATGTTACCTGGGTTGCAGATTCAATCTCCCACCCCAGTCAGGGTGCGTGCAGGAAGCAACCAATCAATGTATCTATCTCACATAGGTGTTTCTCTTTCTCTCTCTCACCCCTCCCTTCTTCCCTCCCTTTCACTCTCTCTAAAAATCAATGGAAAAAATATCCTTGAGTGAGGATTAACAAAAGTAAATAAATAAATAACATTCTATATGATATTCTAGAGTAAAAATTAAATGTGTCAGTACTACCTTCATCTAAACTGCTTATACTTCATTCATTCATTTGTCCATTCATTCAGTACTTATTGAGGGTCTGCCATGTGACTGGCCTGTGATAGACAGGGGGTACAGGGTTACAGAAGGCCCTGCGTTCATGTGCTTAAAGTCTACCTTGGGGAATAACCAGAGGCAACTCACTGCCTCAGAGATCCAGTGGGCACTTCACTATACGTGGTAAATCTGAGGAGAACTCATAAATTTTACTAGTAAATAAAACTTAAGAAGTTTTTCAGGATGTATGAATCCTTCTCAAATTCACATGTCCCTTAGAACTGGTCAGATTGCTTACTTTAAAATGCAATCTCTTACCTCACTCTTACTACTTATGAGCTCACTATTAAATTTTTATAAGATTTTAAATCTTGAAAGCTAGGTACTATAGAAGTACATTAAAAATTCATAAATCTTGCACAAAATATAATCAGACAGCTTACTTACCATTGTACAGAGCTAACACCATTTTAGGATGGCCAAGTTCCAACTTCTTGTTCAGTAAAGAATATCAGTGTATAAACTATGGAATTAAGAAAGGCAGTATAATGTAGTTGCAAGAGTCCTGGTCTTAGGTTTTGAAGGCCTTATTTCTTTCACTCATTTAAACAAATATTTCTTAAATACTTAAGTGGTAGCGCTCTCTGCTGCTTTAGCCTGTTCAGTATCCTTTTGCCTCCCAGGGAACCTCACCCTCATTTTCCCTTAGGAAATGGAGATCAGCTGACCCCACCCCCAGTTTCAGTGTAGTCATGTAACTGGGGCCAGCCAAATAAGCATTTCCCAGCTCAATGGCCACAGTGATTGGCTCAGAGACATGGTGTAAAACATGGCAGTCTTTGTGCTTTGACAGCTGTTGCCAAAGAGGTGCTTTGTTTTCCCTTGAGTTGCCAATCTGTGGCATATGTGCCTGAGGTTCCCCACTAGGCCTGCCCAGAGCCTGCCTGACAACAAAACCAACCAACCAAACGAGCCAGAGGAGGAGCTTAACTGTAAAGAAAAAGAGAGGTACAAACTCGAGGGCAGAAGTATACTCTACTTCCCATAAGTAAATCTGATTTCTCTTAATCTCTCATTTCACCTGGTGTCAAAACAGTAAATATGAGAACTCAGTGTCTAACTCAGTGATTCCCAAAGTGGGCGCTACCGCCCCCTGGTGGGTGCTGCAGCGATCCAGGGGGGCGGTGATGGCCACAGGTGCATTTGGGGGCGATGAGTAACTGCTATTAAAATTTTAAAAAAAATTAATTTCCAGGGGCTGAGTAATATTTTTTCTGGAAAGGGGGCGGTAGGCCAAATAAGTTTGGGAACCACTGGTCTAACTGTTAACTCAGGGCCTGTCCTCTTGAGGTTGACTCCAAGTGGCACAGCATGGAGCATGAGGGTCCACCCACTGCCTAATCTCCCTGTGGCTGATGGCCTCTGAGAAGTCCACACTTCCACTGGATCCCTGCTCTGTCTAGTCAGCTCTTTCCCTGTCCTCCTCTCAACCATGTAGTCGCCCAGATTGTCCAACTCTCTCAACAACCCCTAATAAACTACATTTTTACCTGACACACCAAACAACCTTTCTTATTTTGTTATTTACACACTATGATGTCTCAGAGACCCTCCTGGGATTTAGATGGGCATAATGTCATAGGTATCCTTTCTTCTTCAGCCCCACACCACCAAATGTGGAGTTTTCCAACATCTCGCCACTCCAGGACTCACTCAGGGCCAGGGTGCAGCCACCTTTCTTGGGTTTTAATGAGTATCTATACTCGTTTGTCTCCTCTCTAACTACCCCTCTTTTTTGAAACCTGGGATGGGAAAATTTACTTTTATATTATAATCTGTTCTCAGATCTATTTCTTTATATAAACTCGTGTCTTTTGAAATGAAAAATCTTTGGTGAGAGTTTCTAAAGCCTACTTTGAACTTTGAAACTTAATAATCTCTCTAGGACTCTGAATGCTATCTCCTAGGTAGTGAGTCAAGGCTACCTCTTTGTATGCCTGAAATCAAGAAAGAGAAGGAAAAACACAATAAGTTATCTGAGATTTGCTTTAAATCATTCCAGGAAGTGATCAGACTGGCATGGGCAGAGAGGGGAAGCATAGATAAAACAAGATTCGCCATACATGGGTAATTGCTGAAGCTGGGTGGTAGCCCAGGAGGGTTTTGACTTTTGGAACACTTTGATATTGTAAAGTTTTCCATATAGTAAAATAAAAGAAACCTTCAAGAGGAGAATAGGACTCTTTGGAAACTATAAACTAGGAAGGTTAAGGAAAATTTTCTTCTGAAAGGTTCTGGACCTACCTCAATAGCTTTTGCTACTTGTTCTTTTGTTTCTTTTTTAAAAATATATATATAGTTTTACTGATTTCAGAGAGGAAGAGAGGGAGATAGAAATATCAATGATGAGAGAGAATCATTGATCGGCTGCCTGCTGCACTCCCCCAACTGGGGATCAAGCCCACAACAAAGGCATATACCCTAAACAGGAATTGAACCATGACCTCCTGCTTCATAGGTCGATGCTTAACCACTGAGCCATGCCAGCTGGGCACTTGTTCTTTTGTTTCAAATTCCACAAAGGCAAATCCTTTGGATCTCCAGTAGTCTTATAATGTAATATCCTATATAATAAAAGCCTAATATGCTAAGTGTCTGGTCATCCATTGAACCAATCAAAGCATAATATGCTAATGAATGCTAAGGCTGCTCAACCGCTCACTATGACGTGCACTGACCACTAGGGGGCAGACACTCCAACTGGTAGTTTAGCTTGTTGCTGGGATCTGGCCAATTGGGACTGAGCAAAACGGGTCAGACACACCCTGGAGCCCTTCCACAGTCCCTCCCCAGCTAGCCAAACTCCGGCATCCTTCCCTGCCCCGATTGTGCACCAGTGGGGTCCCTTGACCTGGCCTGCGCCCTCTCGCAATCCGGGACCCCTTCAGGGGATGTCAGAGAGCCGGTTTTGGCCCAATTCTACAGGCCAGACTGAGGGACCCCACTGGTACACGAATTCATGCACTGGGCCTCTAGTACTTATATAAACAACATTGCCACATTTCCCAAATTCTCATTCAATCCAGCTGGGATCAACATTTTGGGGAAGTAACTCCTATAATAAATTAGAATCAACATTAAATATGTAAGGATTGTTACTCAGGTCAATAAATTTTTATTTTAATAGTAAAAAATAATATAAAAGAAAATGAAAAAATATGAGCTAATAACTAAATATTCCTGAGTAAATTTTTTGTTTTTGTTTCTTTTTTTAAATTTAAATTCTTTATTGTTTAAAGTATTACATAAGTCTTCTTTTCACCCCAGTGACCTCTTCCCAGCCGCCCCCAATTCCCAGGATGTGACTCCCCCACCCCCCCACCGTCTGTGTCCATTGGTTTTGCTCATATGCATGCATACACGTCCTTTCGTTGATCTCTTACCCCCTCCTTCCCTCATAGGTTGGACAGTCTGTTCGATGCTTCTATGACTCTGTGACTCTGGCTCTTTTTTGGTTCTTCAGTTTATGTTGTTCATTATAGTCCACAAATGAGTGAGATCATGTGATATTTATCTTTCTCTGACTGGCTTATTTCGCTTAGCATAATGCTGTCCAGTTCCATCCATGCTGTTGCCTCTGAGAAAATTTGAGGAGATAATTGGCTTTATTAAGTGATTCATGAATTGGGCAGCATCCCATCTAGCAACTAGAAGGACACTCTGAGGGGTTGTACAAAATGGAAGGTGTTTATAGAAAGAAGGGTGGGGCAAGGGACCTATTAGCAAAATAAAAGAAATTATTTTAGGTCAGGACATCTAGTATTTTAAGGGGAAGGGATTGCCTCTTCATGAAGACTGCCTCTTCTTTCTGGGGAAGGGCGAAGGCCCACATGTCAGATAACCTCCCTGGTGTTGAGCAGAAAATTCCAAACTGGTTGATTAAGATTATATTTCTAAGAGCGTTTGGAACTGTAATTAAATCAGGTATTAGGTTAGGTTTGGTATCTTGGCTTTAGCACAAGTGATGCCATTTGGGGCCTATGGTTTTCCCTTTAACATTCTAATATGTAATGATGTTCAGGATTTAGATAATAGATAATTATTAAAGGAAATCAAGCTGAAAAATAACTTGATCATATTAGTAATTTGAAAGGTTATTCTGGCTGTTGCCTCTAAGCAGAAAAACTAGAGGAGACTAGTGTCTTGAAGTAGAGAAATTGAGTCAGGAGATGGTAGAGCTGAGGTAAGGGTCCAGGCAAAGACAATGTGACTTCTTGCATGGGAAAGATAATGGGAAAGGCAGCCCCACTGTTCCTGCCGGGTTCCTGCTTGGGTTACGGGAGAAGGGCCATCTATCAAATGGGGAGTTCAGAGCACAATAAAGACTGAGGAGCAAGATGTTTGGCTCAAGCCTTAATTTTGCTATGAATTTTTAAAAAATATTTTTATTGATTTCAGAGAGGAAAGGAGAGGGAGAGAGAGATAGAAACATCAATGATGAGAGAGAATCATTGATTGACTGCCTCCTGCATGTCCCCAACTGGGGATCAAGCCTGCAACCTGGGCATGTACCCTTGACTATTGAACCCGGGACCCTCAGTCCGCAGGCAGACGCTCTAGCCACTGAGCCAAGCCGGCCAGGAATGCTATGAAATTTTTGAGGGCCATTAGGAGAGTCAGCGAATTCTGTGTTTAGGTTTTGTACATGTAAAATTGTGAGAATTATACAAAATAATTTGAAATACTTTATACTATCAAACATTATTGTATACAATTGTTCTTACCCAAAAATGTATGATATGTTATATGAACCCAGTAAATAACCAATGATGAAATGAAGACTATTTAACAGTCTTGGTCTCTAATCCTCTTCTTGTACACATAAGGAGATCATAGTAACACACTTGAATGGGAACATTTGGAGAGAAAACAGTTCCAAATGCAATCAGTAGAAATATTTGACTTAGTTCATTAAAGATAGTATGTGGATTTATTTTAGTAATGTGTTAAGTTCAAACAGCTAGGAACAAGGTGACTGCTGAAATTTGAATGGACATATGGCGATTCATTTCAGCCTAATCAGATAGAAAATAAAAAGCCTTCCCTCAAGATATACAGTATTCATGCAGACACATGCACAGAAAACACTTACTCATCCATCTCCTTGCAAAGGAATAGGCAGAAACTACGAAAATAATTTCCAAGCTAGGAAGCATTTAATGCCTAATATTGAAAGCTGGTTTTAACACCTGCTTTTTTAAAAAAAAAAAAGTTTAAAAATTGATTGGAGAGAGAGAGAGAGAGAGAGAAACATCGATATGAGGGTGAAACATTGATAGTTCCTTCAACCAACTGAACTACACTGGCCAGGGCTACATATATATTTTTTTTTAATTTTCACTTCAGGGTTAAAAATTATCATCTTTAAATCACTATATTTCCTTCTGATAATTTTTTTAGGTATCAGTTTTCAAAGCTTTTCTTAGTCAAGAGGCCTGTGACCCAACTTGTACAGTGCTATTATAAGAATTATCTTCCCTTTAAGAAAATCATGGCTATTTTTCATAAAGAAACATTGATAATTTATTCTTAGAATTACAAAGCATTTTCTGGCACTGCAAAGATGGGAGACTCATTTTGTTATACTCTGATGTGCTTACATTGATTTAAATTCCCAGTGTTCTGTTTAAGTCTGACCTCTGTCCTATGCAGCCTTTATTTTTCTCATCTAAGGGGTTCCTGCAGGCATCTGGAATGCCACTACTGAGAGAGCATGTCAGCAGCATTTCTTAGCAAAACACTGCCAGAAATACAGAAAATAAACATCTCTGAAAACTAGCTGAGTTGAAGTGCTTCCAGATTCAACTTTGAAGAGCTAAACTCCCTTAAAGCCTGATAAATATTATAAAAATCCGATCTTTAATTGTAGTTCAGCTTGCAGATGGCAATATGACCTAGAACCATTGAGAACTCAAAAGCAAGTTTGCCCTGGCCTGGTGGCTTGGTTGGTTAGAGCATCATCCTGATGCACCAGGGTTTTGGGTTCCATCCCCCATCAGGGCACACAAGAGAATCAACCAGTGAGTGCATGAATGGGGGGACAGGGGAGGGACAGATCTCTCTCTCTCTCTCTCTTTCTCTCTCTCTCTCTCTCTCTCTCTCTCATCAATTAAAAAAAAGCCAATTAAAAAGCAAGTTTGATAGCAGCCCTATTGATCCTTAGACAGGACAGTCTCCTACTGACTTGGGGGTGGGGAAGAGGGAAGAGGCTGAGAACTCAGTACTGAGGAGCTCTCAGGGGGATGAATGTCTAAATTTGGGTTGGCTATGGCTGATAAAGAGCTCAGCGCCTAATTAAAGCAGCTTTGCAAACAGTTCTCAAGGCAAAATAAATGCCTCCATTTGGAATCACTGATCACTCTCTGGGGAGTCATCATTAGTCAAAAATTAGAACTTAGCCCTTTGGAAAATCTTCACCCTGAAAGATGGTAACCCAAAGGGTGGTGAAAATCACAAGTTCTATATTGGAGTCCTGGAACAAGGTCACATTTGTCTTATCTGCCCAAGCATATCTTGCTCAACTATCAGGCTAGGGATAAATAAAGCCTGGAAAATGCTCAGGCTCTAGGGAGAAAGTAATCGGGCTTTTGCATGGTGGATAAGAGTAGTTCACCCATGAAAACAAGCTTTCTGAGCAATAACAGTACCCATCAACACTGGCCTCTCTGAAGGACGCTTCCAAGGCCCTTGGCGCCAACAGGGAGAACATTCTATGCCTCCCTAAAGGCCTGTGAGTGTGAGTTTTTAACCACCACTTGGGAGTGTAAGAAATATCTCATTACTTTACTACCTGTAAATCATGTTCAGACATCCAGCTCTAAGATTCCATGCAGCCTGAATGGCAGGGAATTAATACTCCATCTTTATTTACTCTCTCACTGGTTTACCTGCCTCCAAGTGATGCAACAGTCCTGAGTTCCTCTTGCAGAGTGAGGAATCCAGAAGGCGCCACACTGGTTATAGCTGAGGTGCTCAGCTGTATCCTGAAATTCTGCTACTTCAGGGCACCCTGGGCACACAGTGCTCGGCAGAGTCTTCATGTGCACCTGGTGGACAAGCCTCCTTCCAGGTGTGCACCGCCTTTCCCTGTCTGCGGCTTCCCTGCCCTCTGTTCCCCCCTCTCCTCAGAGACAGTCAACTCTAAACAAGCTGAGGCTTCCAGGAAAGACTGAAAGAGAGGTGGTCTTCCAGACCCCTCCCGCCCTTGTGGGCACCCTGAGGATAGGAAGCACAGTGGTCCCCATTACCTTTCCCAGAAAAGAAAGAGACCTCTTTTTCTTTGGATTTTTTTGTTTGTTTCTTTTTAATTTTTTATTGTTGAAAGTATTACATATGTCCCCCTTGGTCCCTTCTAGCCCGCCCCCCGCCCCAGGCTTTTATCACCCTATTGTCTGTGTCCATGGGTCATGCATATATGCATACAAGTTCTTTGGTTGATCTCTTCCCACCCCCTCCTTCCCTCTGGGATTTGACAGTCTGTTCCGTGCTTCTATGTCTCTGGCTCTATTTTGTTCATCAGTTTATTTTGTTCATTAGATTCCACATATGAGTGAGATCATGTGATATTTGTCTTTCTCTGACTGGCTTATTTCACTTAGCATAATACTCTCCAGGTCCTCTTTCTCTGTGTATCCCTCTCTTTTTTCACATATTCATACATATACAGTTCACTTAAAAAATAAGTTAACTGTAGTATTCTTCCATTTGTTTCATTTATCAAATGAAGAAATTAAGGCTCAGAAATAGGCCAGATTCAGTTCCTCATGGGTAGCTGGGCTAAGGGCCTTCGTCGCTCCTCATGCCTGGTAAGCCTCTCCATAGTGCAGCTCACAGCCAGGCATCTGGCTTTTGTCAAGTGAGCAAGAGAGCAAGAGTGAGAGACGACAGTGAACGGGAGCCGGTCTTTTTGTAGCTTGTCTTAATCCATTCGGGCTGCTATAACAAAATACCAGAGATGGAGCACTTATAAATTCTGTATTGCTTACGGTTTCAGAGGCTGTAATCCCAAGATCAGGGTGCCAGCATGGTCAGAGGCGAACCTCTCCAGGTGGGAAACTTCGCATTGTATCCTCACTTGGTGGAGAGGGCAAGAGATCTTTGCAGAGCCCTTTTCATAGGGCACTAATCCCATTTGCGAAGTCTTCAGTCTCATGATTTAAACATCTCCCAGAGGACCCACCTACTCATACCATCTTTCGGGGGATTAGGATTTCAACAAATGAATTTTGGGGGACACAAACACTCAAACCATACCATATTCTAATCTTGGAAGTAACATCCCATTATTTTTGCTGTATCTTATTTATTAGAAGCAAATCTTTAGGCCCAGCCCAACTACAAGGGCAAGGAAATACACAAAGATGAGAATACCAGGAGAAGAGGATTATTGGGGGCTTCTTAGCGGCTGCCTACCACGTGCTAATGAGTTTGCTTGCTGTCAGACTACTTGAGTTCAAATCTTAGCCTTATTCCTTGATAGCTATGTGATCTTCAATAAGTTATTTAACTGCTTTGATCCTCAATTCCCTCTTCTATAAAATGGAACTATTAGTGGCACCTACTGATCTCAAAGAGTCAACATGGATTAAATGAATAATAAAGAATCAAAACCTAGATTAATGCCTGGCATATGATGGGCATTCAGTGAATTTTAAATAGCATTATATTAATAATTATATCAGTTATAAAGTAGATTTTCTAGCTAATAAGGTATGCTCAGATGAGGAGGCTTTTATTTTTGGCCTATGAAAATGATGTAACATAAATGAGTGGTCGCAAAGGAAGCCAAAACTATAGCCATTCTTGCAGAAATTGAAAAACTTCACCTATGTTGGCACTGTGCATTTCTTTCAATGTAATAGAATTTCAGACAAGTAAAACATAATCTAAGGAAGTGAAGTACTTAATTACTGTATCAATTGGTCTGCTTCTTATCCTGTTTTTATAAATATATTACTGCCCAAATGAGAATATTTGCTGTCCACGGAGGAATGGAGGAGACTTCTTTAGCTAATTTTTCCCTGGTTTTGAATCAGAAGTATGTGCCCTTTCTCCCACTTCCTTCATTGCAAACCTCACCTCTCCCCACCTCCCCCCACCCAGACCCCTCCACAGGCATGCAGACAATCAGAGTCACACAGAGACATATACTCAGACTCAGTTCTTGGATATCAATATTAGTAATACTCAAAAATAACTAGAATTTCGTAGAAATACTTACCAATAAATATGTTCAGTTAATGAGATTTTACCTAAAACTCCTCCTCCTATATTTCCCAACTTGGTATATGATATCCATAATCCCTGTAGATACTAGAACTAAAACTAAGAAGCCACCCTGGTCCTCCCTCTTTCTCACTTCTTCCATCAGATCCCTCACCATTTCTTATCCAACTGACCTTTGTCACTTCTTTCTACTCCAAGTGCAGCTTGCTTTAATGCCCTCATCAATGTTCCTTTATTAGTTATCTGTTGCCACAATAATGCTGTGTAACAAACCACTCCAAAATTTAGTGGCTTAAAATAATAATCATTTATTATTTCTTATGAATCTCTTAGTTCCCCAGAGTTCTGCTGATATTGGCCAATCTTGCCTTTCTCAACAGGGCTTGCCATTCATCTACAGTCAGCTCCAGATTGGCTGAGTGCTGGATGGTCTAGATTAACCTTATCTGATCAACTTATCTCTGCTCCATATAGTCTATCAACCTCCAGTAGACTGGCCCAGGCTTGTTCTTATGGCAGACACAGAGGTTTGATAGGGAGAATAGAAGTTTTAAGTCCTTTGGAGGTCTACTCTTGAAAATGCATACCATCACTCCTGCCACATTCTATTAGCCAACGTAATTTACAAAATTAGCCTAGACTCAAGGGGTAGGGAGAGAACTCCAACTCTTGACGGGAGAAGCTTCAAAGTCACAGGCAAGGGACATGGAAGTGAGGTGAGGAGTTGATTCATCTACCACATACCCCTGCAGGGAGGCACCTGTGCAACTGACTCCAGTCCACAACATTCTACTTCCCTAGATAACTGGGTAGGTATGGCAATCATTTTGTTTTGTTTTGTTTTCTGGCTGGATTAATATTTTTTTGCAGTTTTATTGAGAAATAATTGACATATATCACCATATAAGTTTGAAGGTTGGTTTACATACATTGTGAAATGATTACCGCAGTAGGTTTACTTAACATCCATCATCTCATATAGATACAATGAAAGGAAACATAAATGTCCCCTTGTGATGAGAACTCCTAGGATTTAGTCTTCTAACAGCTTTCCCCTATATCATATGACAGTGTTAACTATAGTCATCGTGTTTTACACTGCATCCCTAGTGCTTATTTATGTTAAAGCTGAAGTTTGTATCTTTTGACCACCTTCCTCCAATTCCCCTCCCCCTACCCTCCCTGCTTCTGATAACCTCAAATCTTATCTCTATTTCTATGAGTTTTGTGGAATTTTTTTTAAAAAGATTCCACATGGAAGTGTGATCATACAGAATTTGTCTTTCTCTGTCTGACTTATTTTACTTAGCATAATGCCTTCAAGATCTATCCATGTTGTCACAAATGATAAGATTTCCTTATTTTTTATGGCTGAATAATGTTTCATGTATTGGGGTGTGCTTCTTGGGTTTATCACAATTTTTAATCCATTCATTCATTGATGTCCATAAGTTGTTTTTATGTCTTAGTTATTGTAAAAAATGCTGAAATAAACATAATAATGTATATGTCTTTTTAATTTAGTGTTTTGGGTTCTTTTGGATAAATACCCAGAAGTGGAATTGTTGGGTCCTTCTTTGTCTCTTTTATAGCCTTTGTTTTAAAGTCTATTTGTTCTGGTATTCTCCCTGTTTTCATTTTCAAGAAATTTTTTTCCCACCTCTTTCAGTCTGTGTGTGTCTTTTGATCTGAAGTGAGTCTCTTATAGGGGTCTTGTTTGTTATCCATTTGGCCCCCATATCAAGTAATTGTTGATAGATATGTATTTATCAAGTAATTGTTGATAGATTTGTATTTATTGTTTTTTATTATTCAGATTTTTTATCCTTTTTTTCCTTCTTCTTAAAAAAAGACCCTTTAACATTTCCTATAATACTGGTTTGGTGATGATTAATTTTTTTTGCTTTTTCTTGTCTGGAAAGCTCTTTATCTGTTCTTTGATTCTAAATGATAACTTTGCTGGGTAGAGTAATCTCAATTGTATGTCCATGCTTTTCATCACTGAATATTTTACACCAATCCCTTTTAGCCTGCAAAGTTTCTGTTGAGAAATCAACTGACAGTCTTATGAATGGGAGCTCCCCAGTAAGCAACTAACTGCTTTTCTCTTGCTGCTTTTAAGATTCTCTCTTTGTCTTTAACTTTTGGCATTTAATTATGATGTGTCTTGGGGTGTGCTTCTTGGGTTCATCTTGTTTCGGACTCTCTGTGCTTCTTAGACTTGTATGATATTTTCTTTGTCAGATTAAGGAAGTTTCCATCATTATTTTTTCATACAGGTTTTCAATTCCTTGCTCTCTCTTCTCCCTATAGCACACCATGATGTGAATGTTGGTACACTTGAAGTTGTCCCAGAGGCTCCTTACACTATCCTCATTTTTTGGATTTTTTTCCTTTTTGCTCTTTTGATTGTTTTCTGCTTCCTTATCTCCCAAATCACTAATTTATTCTTCTGCTTCATCTAAGCTACTGTTTATTCCTTCTAGTGTATTCTAGGTAGTTCAGATATTGTATTCTTAATTTCTGACTGGTTCATTTTTATGTTTTCCATGTCCTTTTTTATGCCGTTGAAGTTTTCACAAGTTCCTTGAGTGTCCTTATAATCATTGTTTTAAACTCTATATCTGGTTGTTTGCTTGTCTCCATTTCATTTTGTTCTTCCAGATATTTCTCCTGTTCTCTTATTTGGGACTTTTTTCTTTGGATCCTCAATTTGGCAGGCTTCCCTGTTTTTGTTTCTATGTTTTAAATAATGCTGCTATGTCTCCTAGTCTTAGTAGAGTGACCTGTAGGGCTCAGTGGCACAGCCTCCCCAGTTACCTGAGCTGGGCGCTCCAAGTACTACCCCTATATGGGTTGTGTGCACCTCCTATTATATTTGAGCCTTGATTACTACTGGCCTGTCACTGGGAGGATCTGATCCTCAGGCCGAATGGCTGTAAAGACTGGTTGCAGCCACAGCAGAGGAGCTGCTGTACAGGGGCCAACCCAATGGAGCAGGACTTATTTCAGGGGGGCTTTGGTGCCCACTGAGTTCACTCTTTGAGTGTGTCTGATCCAGTGTGGTCTGAAGCTATCCACCAGGTACACTCACTCTGCGGCCTCCAAGGAGGTGCAGGCTAAGTAGCCATTATCTGTGCCTTGCCTGGGACCACTGAGCCTGAGCTACAGAGAAATCTACATTTGGCTGCTATTTGGCTGCTACTTGTGCTAGGCTTGGAGGTGTCCAGGAGAGACTAAGCTGTGAACCAAGGCCTGCTGCCTCTAGTGCCAAACCTGAGGCCACTTAGTAAGAGGTATAGGGCATGCCAAAGGCAGATGCTACTTGTTTGAGAGATTTTAGAGAAGTATGAAACATGAGATAAGACATCCATTCATATGGAAAAGCCACTGGAAAAAGCTTGGGTGGGTACCCAAGTTGGGTGTGGCAGGGTCTCAGGGAATCATGAGGGACTAAAGGGACTGCTATAATGAGAAAAAGAAATATATAGAAAGAAACATAGACATAAAGAATTAAAATGACAATAAATAAGTACCTATCAATAATAATCTTAAATGTAAATAGATTAAATGCTCTAATAACAAGACATAGGGTAGCTAAATGGATATGAAAACATGATCCAACTATATGCTTTCTACAAGAGACCTACCTCAGAACAAAAGACTCATAGAGGATGAGAGTGAAGGGATGGGATAAAATTTTCATGCACATGGAAATAAAATTTAAAAAGCTGGAGTGGCAAGACTCATATCTGACAAAGACTTCAAAATGAAGGCTATCACAAGAGACAATAAAGGTCCCTACATAATAAAAAAGTGATCAATCCACAAAGAAGATATAACCCTGGTAAATATATATGTACCCAATATAGGAGCACATAAATATATATAAAAAAGACACTTCTGGAGGACTTTAAGGAAGAGATTGACAGCAATACAGTCGTAGTAGGGGACTTTAACACCCCGCTGACTTCACTGGATAGAACTTCCAGACAAAAAAATTAACAAGAAAACAGTGACTCTAAATGACACACTGGATCAGATAGATTTAATTGCTCAGGTTTTTAGCAAAATGTACAGAAATACTATCAGTTTGGGTTTGAGTAGTTTTTGCTTATACTCCAATCAGCCACTAGATGGCAGACTATGACATGAAATGGAGGTTGCAGACAGTTGAAAGTTTGACTTGGAGTGGAAGTCTAAGAAGTTTGAGTTAGTGAAAAATTAATTGTACTATTTTCATAAAGAGAAATAAGATAGCCATTCCGAACGTGTGTACATTACTTCTAATTAAAAACATTTACTGATTCATTGCAATTCTTATCTAGAAGTCCTAAGGCTAAGACCTAGTTAACTACAAGGCTTGTTCCAGAGCTCCCCTCACAATAACCTGTCTCTTCCTGTCTCTGCCAGGCTCCCTCCAAGGGACTCCTTGTTTAACAGTATTTCTCAGTGCCAACCACTAGTTTGGGTCCTAGTTATGATTATCTCCTGTCACACTCTCCCATCATTCTCTTTGCCTCCCTTCAGCATCCTACACTACTTCATCCTTGCATATTTGCTTGGACTGAGCCCAGCTGTGGTCACCCTTTCTGACTCTTTTTGACTCTTTTAGGGCATAATGAACTCATTTATCATCAGTGCACCCAGTAGGATGCTACAGTTCAAGATCCTAGCCTGAACCAAAATGAGCCCAAGAAGCAAGAGGAATGTTTCTTGAAAAATCATTCTCTTTGCCTCCCTTCAGCATCCTACACTACTTCATCCTTGCATATTTGCTTGGACTGAGCCCAGCTGTGGTCACCCTTTCTGACTCTTTTTTACTCTTTTAGGGCATAATGAACTCATTGTGGCCCTCGAGTCAAAAAGTTTGCCCACCCCTGTGACCTAGCCTGAACCAAAATGAGCCCAAGAAGCAAGAGGAATGTTTCTTGAAAAATGGTTCACTTAAATGTTACAGAAAGGCGGATGGAGAGGCAAAAAAGATGAACTCAGACCAGTTCAGCAGCTTATTCAAAGTTTCTTATCATTAACTGCTAAAAATAGAGCCAGATACTCCTGACACCTGATTTGGCACTCCATTTGGTGAACAGTATCTTTCTTTGATCATTCAATGAAAAAACAGAGCAGCGATTTGGGGGAAAGTCTGCCAAGTAGACTTAATAATCTTTTCCAAGTGCTATCAGTGAAACCAGTAATAGGAAAAAAGTTTTCTGCTAGCCTCTCCACTGTTCTGGACTTAATAATTTCTATAATATTTAATACCCTGAAATTGAATCATGTTACTAGACTCTCTCATTGGAGATTAACAAAGTGAAAGTGAGACTGAAATCTCCCAAAGTAAGTGTTCCTTGTGAAAAGCCTCCTGTGCAATCCATACCATATGCCGCTTTCTACGCAGATCTCTTATAAAATGTGGAAATAGCAAAGCCACATTCTCCATGAAATCTTCCCTAACCAAATGTACCTAAGTTAAACCAAGCTCATTTCCTTTGTGCCTGGCATATAACAGATGCTCATTTTGCACAAGGAAGGAAGGGAAAGAGGAAGGAAGAAATGGAGAGGAAGAAGAAGGGAGATGAGAGAAAAGATATATCTACTGAATATATATAAATAATGTAATGTTTTAGGTGTGGCCATTATAAATATATTCCCTAATCTTTCTAGACTAAACAACCCAGCTCCTAAAACTTTTCCTCAGGACTTTCATTATTTTTTTGTGCTTATCTATACCAATTTTGATTTCTTTCTTAGAAGTAAAAATTATTTGAGATTATATTCCATTGCTTTACATTATCCTTTTAAATGTTATCCTCAGTTGAGGAGATATTACATAGTTAAAAGAGAAACCAAATGAAATTTGTAAGTTTTCAAAGAGAAAACATAGTTTGAAGTACATGCAAAAGTAGTTTATAAAATAATTACTGTTCGCATATAAACGAATTTTATCAGAAATTTGATTTTTTAAAATAAATTTTTATTGATTTCAGAGAGGAAGGAAGAAGGAGAGATAGAAACATCAATCATTGATCGGCTGCCTCCTGCATGCCCCACACTGAGAATTGGGCAAATGCCGTGACCTTCTGGTTCATAGTTTGATGCTCAACCACTGAGCCACACCAGCTGGGCAGAAATTTGATATTTTTAAGGATAAAACAGATTAATTGTTGCATCTAGATTTCATAATCCCACAACACACACACACACACATTTTTATGCTATGAAAAAATAGTCAAACATAATACTTTTATCATGATAACATTTAATGAAATAAAGTAGTAAATTATTTTTTACCCTGAATTCATGAACTATACAAAGAATCTGTTGTGACATATAAACACTGAGAAAACCTGTTGGCACATATTGTGGGGAACATATACATAAATTTTCCAGTTTAACATTTTTATATTTCTAACCAAACTGTTGTCTATGAACTGCCTTTGTCAGCATCACCTTGCAGGTAGTTCAGGAGTACTTCTCAAAAATGCAAATTCCTTGTCTCTATTCCAGCCCTACAGAATTGGCATCTTTAGAGGTGGGGTCAAGGTCATTCTTATGAATATCTCAGTTTCATATATTCTATACAAGCTTTGTTCTTTGTTCTTGGTGGAGCAGTTTTCTATTTCCCACCCCTAGAAGTAGAGATCTTTTAAGTTGTTATTTAAGGAGTGATGGTAAAAATGTGAGAGGGCATGTTTTCTATCCAGAGACCTAATTATTGAAGAAAGAAAATGGAACGGTGTTACTAGGGATCTGTAAGGTGAGACTAGCTTCCTTTTAGGATGTTGATAAAAGATAAATCCCGTGATTTCTTTTATAATTCACCGACTTGGCCAGGTTTGCCCTTCACATTGCAGAGGATTTGATTTGTTCCTTGTAGTGAGCTCTAATATAAGATGTTGCCTTTTTAAATAAGGAACCTGGAATATTTATTTTCAATTGGTCACCAGCTGCCAGGTAGTTGAAAAAAAAGGAAAAATAATGCTGAGCTATAATTGCTGAGTCAGTGGTTTGATCTAATAGATGGAATCCCGAGATGTATTCTTATTCTTCTGCTTTCCGCCACTTAGGTCACCTCCAGTTCATTTGCTTTAAAGGTGACCTATTGCAATCATGTGATAGCTTGGAATTTATGTGATACCAATCATGTGATAGTTCAGAATGTTGTCCATAGTTATATTAGAATTTATCAATAAGATTACTCTCTAAAATACATTTGCTTCACCACTTTCTAATAACATGTTTTCTCCTAAAATGGATATATTTTGAAAGTTCTATGGCTGTGACTTACCAGATGTTTCTCTATGATAGTTTTCCTTTGATTTTACTGACTTTCATTTTCTATTGTGTAAAAGGTTACACAGTTTTTGTATATGTATACATTTTACAAAAACTTTCCGATCCATTTGATTCTCACAACAACTCAAAATATGGCAGGGAATGTATTGTCTATATTTTAATTTAAGTAAAATTTGAGAAATGTTATAGTCATCAATATGAATTTCACCATTAGCAAAACATTAACAAGGATACTTCGAAAATTAATTTTGGAATAAAGTTAAATTAACATGGAAAATACTTTTTTTTTTCTTGTGTTTCTGCAGAATGTGAGAGGAACCTATTTATGAAAAATCTCTCCAAATTGCATGAACCAAATTTCTATTCGCTCAGTGTGATACAAGGACAAAGCTTCAGGCATCACAGGCTTATGATGTTATCCCTGTCATTAACACAGCATGTTAGGTAAGTCTGATTATGAGTAGGGTCTTGTCTCAGTGTGCTCCACATTGCCCCATTTCACAGTTATATCTCCAGGACTCTAAGAATATTCACATTGAATAATACATTAGATAATCACTCTAATTATGAGTCCCTGGGCCACAACTTGATCAAAGATATCATGAAAGTATTTGACTATATGACTTTTAATAATAAATTCCATCCCTAAGACTCAATAGAAGAAATCTCTGTGTTGATTCATGTCATCTTATTTAATGTCTACACTACTTGTCTCACAGGAATATTACTATTGATGAGGAAGATACAGGAAGTTAGGAAAAATAAATGAGTGGCCAATTCACAGGTTGGGTGGTAGAAATACTGTTTTGAGTTGATTGTTTGGAAACTGGAACATATTCTTCCCTATAAACAATGTTATAAATTGTTATTAAATCCCAAAGTTAATTTAAAATATGTAGGTGAGCTACCCCAATAAAAATGGGAAGGGTACATAGTAAGCCAGCCTCCAGAAAAGGGCTGTGTAATGATAGCTGTACACACGGGCTACTACAAGCCAATCACAGGTGAGGGTCACAGAAAGACAGACAAGCAAAGGCAAACCACAGTCTCTGCTGCAGGAAGAGGCCTTTGATTTCTTGACAGGATAATGACACAGCATGGGCTAATTTCCCTTGGGAATGATAACCAGATGCGTTTCAGAGTGTTGGACCTAAACCCCTGGTAAGATATGATTGATAAGTTTATTCCAAACACCAAAGAAGATAATGAAGTGGGGTAACTTCCAGCCCCCCTCCCACCCCGATTCACCTCCTCTCAACTTTCCTAATCACAGTGCTCCTCATTTTGGACATCTGTATTTATCCACGGGGAGATCTCAAAAAAAAAAAAAACCCCAAACAAACAAACAAACAAAAAAACCCCACACACCTACAAACAAACAAAAACCAGAGGATAAAGAAACACCTTCCAAAGCAGTCCCTTCTATCCAGGCTCTACAATAGGGAAGAAACTTGATTTTGATCTGGCCTAAAGGCCTGGAAGGTTGTTAGTGTGTGATCCCTGGTGCTTCTCCTAGAAAGTGGAGCTCCTCCTCTCAAGGGTTTCCTCCAATCAGAATAAAACACAGTGACCTGGGGAAAGTTCCACCTTCTCCAAGTGTCTTGCCTCACTTCTAGGATAATTAAAATTTTAATGCAGAGATTATAGTTGTATGTTTCGGATTCCTATGCTGTTTTATTTAAGCTTCTACCAAATTTATGCTAAACCAATGAATCGAGGTTATAAATGGAGAGATGAAGTTAGTGGGATGTGATGTCGGGGTCTTTGCTCTGCTCTGTCACTAGCACTATTCTCCTTCAGGGACACCTTCTGGGAATGCTGAATGAGCTGCCCTTCGAGGCAGCCCTGAGCAGATTCACAGTTTGTCTTTTTAGGTAATTCCAGTACCTCAAACAACCCTGGAAGAAGGGAAAAGTAACAATTTCTTTTTCTCAATTAATTTTGCTATGCATGTTTCTCCATATGATTCAAACTTGTACAGTATCTGGCACTCAGACTTATAAGATGAATTTAATTAAAGCAAAAAAAAAAATAAACAAAAAAAAATTCCAAGTACCCAGGAGATAGAAAATCATGCCTGTTTGATTTGGGAATACTTAGCACATTTGAGAAAATACATATACTGGTAGCTTTCTATCATGATACCCATATTTAAAATAACCATTTTTCCTGGAAACAAGTTGTCTCTGGTTCTGATTTGAATCAGGAATCAAATGAGATGATGTCACAAAACTAGTTTTAGTAGGCATGATACTGGCCTTTTATTGAAATGATTGTCTTTGCTAATAATATTTCCACTTGAACATGTCACATGCACCTCCAAATGGAACCCATTCAGTTCTTCTTGTGCACTCCTGACACTTCGAAAGCTGTTCCTCCTAATGTTCCTTATTTCAATTAGTGTCACTGCCATCTACCCAGGTGCTCAAGCTAAAAACTCTGTGGTCACCTCCAACCTTTCCGTCTTAATTAGGAAAGTTTGGTGAGCAGGAGAACCATATTCCTTATTTTCCAGGACAAATAAGTCATTCTTCATCATTATTTAAATGATTTTGTGAAATGTTTAGTGTGAAGTATAAAATGTTGAAGTAAGTTTTTCTGGGAATTAGCTCTCAAAAAAAGATATGATATACCTTGAGTTCTATTGAATGAAATCGTCTTCAGAAGTAGCACATTAACCTTTTATTAAAGTTACCCAGAGAGGATAAGATGTTAATAATATATTGCACTACAGGAGCATATTTGTATGCAGTTAGCTAAAGTAATATAAAAAATCTTTCAAGTTTAAAGCAAAATTAACATTCACTTCTGCTGAAATGCAGCCACTTCTAGGGTAAAATATCACAATGCTTAAACATTTTATTATACTATGCACTGGGATTAGAATTACCCATGAAAAACATCCAAAGGTATTCTTTGTAGAAATTTTAATTTGTAGAGATTTCTTTGTAGAAATCACAAAACATTCTTTTTGCCCTTTTTCAACTCACAATATCACATTATATTTCTAACATCAGACTACATAGCAAAATATTGTCTCATTACTAAAAGGTAGAGAGTTCACTCTATAAAGCAGCATGACACTCATGGGGAAATTTCTCTGTGATGATTACAAATATTTCCAAGAAGATAATGTCTCAAGGACTGGAAGCAATCACTATGACCCAGAGCTTTCTAGATTTAAAGCTTTTAAGGACATACAATGTCATATAGCTTTAATAAGTGCCATTCCACTGTCAGTAAAATCATATTTTGTGTTTTTTCCCCCACTTGCTTAGAAAATCTAGAAATAGCATATGCAATACTGTCAGTTTATTTACACTTAAAATCGAGTCTCCTTTCATGAGACTTAATGCTCTCTTTTACCAAAGTATTCATCAATTTGAGGGAAGTTATATGAGTTAAAGGCTATTGGAGGCTTCTCTTCAGGTATCTGTATTCCCGTTTGGTAAGTGCTGACCCCATTCTTGCAATCACTAAGTAATGAGATACTCACATGTGCATAACGAGAGACCTCCACCCAAACACCAACCATCAGAAACTTCCAAACCTGAAGTGAATCGTTCTAAATTCATTATTTAGAAACAGGAACAACAAAGGCATTGACCTTCAAGTACCTGGGGAAGTGCACTCTTCCTACTGGTCACTCTGAGCCTCTACCCTACAAATGTATTTACCTAAGGATTAGTTCTCTGGACAACTAGCAGGGATTTGATTTAAGAACTGAATAGGACTCCACCACAAAGCCATCCAATCACAGACAGTGTGCTCTTTTAATTTACTTCCATAAACAGGCAAAAATTGAAGTCAGCTGTCAGCAAAGACCAAATTAAAGAGCTGAGTGTCAGAGCCACAGTTAAACCAACATCAGTCTTTTTGGGGGGAGGTGGAGTGGGGAGGGGAGTTCGAATTTTTAAGCTTCCAAAGAAGATAACATTGTTAGGTACAAAGCTTAGCCTTTCACTTTAACTGTGGTTTAGATGTATTGTGCATTGCTTACTTTTCAAAAATTAAATTTAGACTGAAACTAATATCATTCCTAAAAACTTTCCTTACTTAAATGATGTACATAAACTCACATATAATACAAGAAATGTGCAAACCATAACCATCCCTCATATAATGAAAGCCAATTCAGCACAGTTGCCCAGGCTTGTGAACCCGAATCCCCTTGACTTAGCTCATTACAGAGTCCCAGTGCTTCCTCCAGGGATTTCAATGGTTACTCCATTCTGCCCTGGTATTGTTTGCTTGTTGTGTCACAGTGACCTTGCTCTGTGCCAGTCTGCTGTGACAGAACCTGCAATTGTGATCGGGGACAAAAGTAAACAAAATCTCAAGACTGAAAAGTTTGACAATTTAATCAACAGCACACACAGTTGTCATGTTTATTACAGTAACTGCAGACATCCGAGGCTATGTGTGATGCCTTAAAATTTGGGTGACATAGGTATAAATGTAATGGGGGCAATATGGAATAGTGGTTGAAGTACACCGGCTATGGAGTTAGATTTGGGTCTAATTTTCAACTTGGCCATTTAATACTAAATTATTTTATTTTTTGAATTTCCATTTTCTCATTTGTAAAATAAGGACAGTAATACTTAATATTTCTATTCATTCACATGGCATTGGCAAGGCTCCCAGCGAGACCAGAAGTGCTCAAAATCTCTTGAAGCCTAATCTTGAATAGACACACTATTATTGCCAGCTTTCTGTCGGTCCGAGCAAGTCACAGTATAGCAAAGATATAAGGGATGGGGAAATTTTGTCCACGTTTGCTGGGAGGAGCTGCCAAATCACATGGCAAAGGAGTGAAGATAATCATGGCCATTTATACACACAATTTACAATATCTTACTTGAATAATTTTCTCAAGGAAATGTAAAGGGACTTTGGTAATACTTCGTAGAATAAGAACAGCAAGCTCATCAAGCTGAACCAACTTGGTAGAATAAGCACCTCTGAGCCAAGAGTGACCATGAGAATATAAGCCTTGGAGTGAGCATTAAATCTTCTATACATCATGGGCTGGGTTGTTGAGCCAATAGTACTTGGATCTTAAGGGACACTCTCACACCAAGTCAGAAATTGATACCATTCCAATTAACTCAGCTATTAATTAATTAACTAACAGGAAAGGAGCAAAGGGAAGGCCAGATGATATAAATACAGCTTTGCCAGGAAGCTGTAGTTCAATACTCTCCAGGTCTGTTCCCCACAGATCCTGAGGGAAGGGACTGGACAAGAAAAATAGACACATGCCCAGTAAGGTCTGAATGACGTAGGAAAAGTAATTGCCTGTCAGTCACACCTGGGAGCATGTCATTGGCAAGAACAAGGGTGGCCATTACAAGGGTAGGAATCTAAAATACGTGAGCTCCTGAACAAAAGGAGTTCCCTCTCTTGGCCCTCTCGCTCTCTTGGGACTCTTGTTGCAGGGAGTGCGCTCTCATACTCTGCACTAGCCCACATGGTCCACAGCCATGTGGACCCCACACACATGGACTGATGGACTGCAACTAGCCTGATGCTGTGCCTGACTCAGCTCCACCATGGAACAGCAACTCTGGACACTGGCTTAGCTTTTAGCTCTGCTGAAGCCCCAGCTGCACCTTTTCCAGGACTGGTTTAAGGGAAATGGGACTTTGTAAACTGAGGACTATAACTCCACAAAACTAAAGCTTTTTATCACATCTCATTCTCCCATGGGGCCTTCCAGAAATGCTTATTCCAGTTGTGCCCCAAGAACCCCACCTCCACAAGTGGATACTCCACTCCCACCAGCAGTGAAGAAGGACAGTCCATACAGTTCTCTGATAAAAAGATGACTTAGAGATTGGTATTATAAATGTCAAAAATGTTACTGTAGGATATGGTGTGCTCCTGGTTTATTTGACCATAAAGAAATTCTCTCTTTCCTCTCTTTTCCTCTCCCTTCCTCTCCTTCCCTTTCCTCTCCTCTCCTGTCTTTTCATCTCCTCTCCCATATTTTCTCCCCCATCCAGTTCTCATAGGACTAAGAAGTGTAAATAGTATGGGAATGGGCTTAGAATATTAAAATGAAGCATTTGACCCAAGCTTGTAGGCACTGGCCTGTCTTTGGAAGATGTGGAAACAATGTTTATGATTGAATTTGGAAGGATTCATCTTTGGACAATGTTGTTTTATAGATTAGAAGAAAACCCTGTTATTGAAAGTGCGAATCAAATTACACTAATCTATATATATGAAAGCCTAACCGACGGAATGACCAAACGACCAGTTGCTATGATGCGCACTGACCACCAGGGGGCAGACACTCAACGCAGGAGCTTCCCCCTGGTGGTCAGTGCGCTCCCACAGCGGGAGCACCACTCAGCTAACCAACGGGTGCCAGACGCAGGGCTCACAGCTGGCGAGCGCTGCTGCGGTGGCGCAAGCCTCTCCTGATTGGGATTGACTGGGCAGGAGCCCATGGCAGGCACAGCAGGGCTGGGATGAGCGGGAGCAGCAGGCGAAGTTGGACTGCCAGTTTCGGCCCAATCCCTGCAGGCCAGACTGCGACATCCCCCAAGAGGTCCCGGATTGTGAGAGAGCGCAGGCCAGGCTGAGGGACCCCACCGGTGCATGGATCCATGCACCGGGCCTCTAGTAGCTTCTAAAAGAATTAAGACAGATGCAAAACAAAGGTACATCTGCCTTCTGGTACCCAGGCACCCAAGACATTCAACAATATTTAGTGACTGACTACTCTGGGGACATCCATGGACTTGGATTATTTTCAAAGGGACTCAACTAATAAAAGGCTCCAATCAGGCTTTATTTTGTAAGAGATGTTTCCCATGTCTCATATGTTTTTTTCTCCTCTAGAAATCAGAATCATGAAATAGCATGTCAGTTGGGTCCAATTGATTCAGGTGTATTTTTTAATGGTAGATGAGAGGCTTTTAGCTCTAGACTTCATAAAGATAAACAAGGACAGCAGATAAGAATGATTGAATCCTCCCTAAGGAGTGAACTATACATAGTTAAGTGAACAGTTAACATAAACACACATAGACACACATCAGAATAAGCAGCTGCAACTACAGTATAATTATATTACTAATCCAAATCACTCTTTATTAGGATATCAGTGACTTTAAGAATTAGTCCTTCTCTTCTCCAAAGTAGTTTACTTGATTGCTTTATTCCTGTGTCCCTCATTGGTCCTGATTGACATCCACCATTGGTAATTCTGTCTCCCATAATTACCCATACTGGTCCATGAAAAAAAGCTCTCACTTTCTTGTATGAAAGCTGTACATAGGCAAGAATACATGAAGACATTCTTAGTTGCTTTGTCCACACTCTTCAAACAAATAGAACCTATATCAACCATTTTTTCAACACGTTTTCTGTTCCTATATTGCTATTATACAGATGCACACTGGAAACTCAAGCCCCATTCATTCTGCATATTACACCTATTGTGTTTAATCTACTGCTGTTAACTGACCTGCTACAAGATGTCTTTACTTTAACAAGAGACATTATAGACCTTTCTACATTCAGGCTGCAAAGATCCCAAAAATAATTATATTGTGGATACTGACTTCAAAAGTTCTTTTCATCTCTGCTCAGTTTGGCTGGGTGGCTCAGTTTGTTGGAATGTCATCCTATACACCAAAAGGTTGTGGGTTCGATTCCCGGTCAGGGCACATACCTAGGTTGTTGGGTTAATCCCTAGTCAGGGAGTGTACAGGAGGCATCTGATTGATGTCTCTCTCTCTCTCTCTCTCTCTCTCTCTCTCTCTCTCTCCCTCCCTCCCTCCCTCTCTCCCTCCCTCATTCCCTCTTTCTAAAAAGCATAAAGCATAAAAACGTATCTTTATGTGAGGGTTTTAAAAAAAGTTCCTCTCACCACTTTTCCCTTACATATAATATTTATAATTCAGTTTCTTCATAGTTATCTCCTTACTGGCATGCTAAAATATATTCTTAACCTCTCCCCAAGCGGCCATGGCAGGTTAAAATATGAATACAATGTTAAATGATTGGTTTTTTTAACCACTTCATGTTCATTCTAGATATTGCAGACACATTCATATACATAGTCAATAAAAACCAGTAATTAATAATATCAAACATTTATTGAGAGTCTACTGTGTGCCAGGCACTGTGTTAGGAGCTTTTTGATGCAACAGCTAATTTAATACATACAACATACCTAAAGTTCACTTTCTATTTTAGAGTCATCATCTTTTTAAAAGTGTAAATCTAGCCAGTCAACCCGACATAAAATACTTTTTAGAATAAAATCTAACTTCTTTACCATGCTCCACAAAGTCCTCCATAATCTCACCTTTGTCCACTCCCCAACTTTATCCCCTCCCTTGCTCACACTGGCTGTCTTTCCCTTGATCGCCCAATTGTCTTGCATCTGGCTTTCCATCATCCTGGGACTCTCTTCCTAGACTTTCTCACAAGACCGCCTCCTTTGCATCATTTAGGTTTTAGCTGGAGTGTCATCTCTCTAGAGAGGCCTTCTTGGACCTTTATGCTATCTTCTTCTTACACCTTCTATCCATCACTCTTTTATGTGTAATAGGGTGTAGCATTATTTGAATTTATCTTTTGTATTCATTTGTTTACATGCTTCTATCTAGCCACCCCCACTCAAACCTTAGTCCCAGTGAAGGGAGGATTTGTATCTGTCCTCTGTACCTAGAACAATAAGTATTGTTTTTGTTAAATGAACACTCAGTGCTGACAGTGGTATTGGTTTTCTTCCAAATTATGTTTGTGCTAAGTAATTTATCCACAGTCACACAGATGATGGGATTGATTTTGAACAAATCAGCCCCGATTTGAACTCAAGATTTCTCAAGTCCAAATACCATGCTTTTAACATCTATGCTCCCCTGTATAAAGTTTTAATATGTCTACTTTGTATAAAAGCTGAACAACTCTACTCCACTCTCCTTTCTAAACAAAATACTAGCAAATCAAATACAATAGTACACCAAAAAAAAATAATACATCATGATCAAGTGGGGTTCATTCCAGGGGCACAAGGATGGTTCAACATATACAAATCAATCAATGTAATATACCACATTAACAAAAGAAAGGATAAAAATCATATCATCTTATCAGTAGATGCAGAAAAAGCATTTGATAAGATGCAACACCCATTTATGATTAAAACACTTAGTAAAATAGGAATAAAATGAAAGAACCTCAACATAATAAAGACAATCTATACTACTATCACACTCAATGGCGAAAAACTGAAAGCTTTTCCTCTAAGATCAGGATCACTAATAATTGACTGGATAAATTGGTGCAAAAGGAAGCTATTTTACTTCCACATCTTATTGTGAGTCTGAAGAGAAGAGGACCCAAATATTCTGGATTGTCACAGAACTTTGCTTTTATTCAGAAGAACCTGTCAGGAAGGCAGGAGAAGAGGAGAGAAAGTGACCTGGGATATTTTGAGCCCCTGCCATCTGTGAAGCATGTTGTAAGCGTTATGCTGATTAACACCTAAGCTGTTTGTGACAAACACCACTAAATTCTGATTCTGAGAGTTGAGAAATGCAAACGACTAGGTAATAGTAGAATATAAAAGTTGTTCTATATAAATCCAAAGTCCATCAATTTTTCATGGCATCACTGTCTTAATGAGTGGTAGCAGTATTCTTAAGAGTAAAATGTGAAGATTTTTACTGTTAACACCACCTTCATTTCTTCTTTTTCACTGACATTTGAATATTCCCAGAGTATCATATGATATTTCTTTATCAAAACCCTGATTTCCCTCTTGTTCAGTAATAACAGAGAGTTATGCCAAATTAAATAAAACCACATTACTTAAACAGGCTCACCAGAAACAAGCCAAAAAGGCTGGACAGTGGATGCAATTTTGAATCTCCAAGGCAACTAAGGAATTTATTTTTCCCTGAGGCGACATAAAACACGAGCTGTCTTCTCTTTCATAAAATGAATCAAGCCAGATCTATGTGGCAGTTTTACCTGGAACTTAACAGCTAGTCCAAAATCACTTAAGTATCTTTTTAACTAAAGCCTAGGCATGAAGCTTCTACTTTTGTAGAATGTGGACCAAGCAACTACCAGCCTAGAACCATCAAAACTTGAAATTGACGTGGAGTAAAATTCTACTTGAGGAAATATTTTTTTCTTTTTCTGTTTTTTGGGGGTCCTCCATGAAGGTTTCCCTGAGTTGAGAGACAACTGAGCACAGTTTGGCCTTGGCAATGTGCAAGCTCTCCATGGAGCCAGGGCTTGCAGACAGTGGCACGGTGAAAGTTATTTCAATGTCCTTCCTTGGAATTGTCATCATTGGAACCAGGGTCATATGAAAGGAATCTGGGTTTGACAGCACCTCTCCCTGTTGGGGACTTCTCCTGTCCTGATGGAGCATCTGTTCTCCCGTCCTTAGGAGAGCAAGGCTCTTACCTCATCCACAACTTCTATCTTTTGGCAACTTGCTCACTCTGGACTTAAACTCTTTTGAAACTGTTTCTTTTCCTCCTTATATTTCCAAGTGAAACAACTTCCCTGCAAGTGCTGTCCTGGCAGCCTCTCTCTCTTTAGAAGACACATTTAGACACTCTGTTCTAGCCAGAAGGTCACCCGTGACAATAAACAGCAAACGAAACTCACATTGGAAGGAACAGAGGAGTGATGAAACATGACGTTGTTGGCTACCTCCCTGCCAGAACCGGCTGTTGCCTCCATAAAATCCACAGTTATGCTGATAGCTAAAAGAGAGCTCTCCAGAACATGCTGCCTAAAGCCAATTTCCAGGGTTGCCTGGTGCCACAGAGCACCCATCACATCCATTAAAGCAGGATTACTATAAAAACAAAAGGGTACCATATGCTCTCTGCTCCTTTCAATACAGTGTTCGCCTTTCTGAGGTTCCTAAACAAAAAAACAAACAAATAGGTGCTACAGCTAAGCTCTTAACAGTCTTACCTGATACAAAAATTCAAGGTTTTGGTGTCTGGAGA
Source organism: Myotis lucifugus (assembly GCF_000147115.1). Lineage (NCBI taxonomy): Eukaryota > Metazoa > Chordata > Mammalia > Chiroptera > Vespertilionidae > Myotis > Myotis lucifugus. The sequence goes on along the minus strand of NW_005871162.1, from coordinate 203,804 downwards.
AGTGATATTGCTTTGCTTGTGCATCTATCAAATCTAGTCTTTTAAAAAAAATCTCTATTGTTGAAAGTATTACAGATGTCATCCTTTTTTTCCCATTGACCCCCTCCACACCTCACAGTTCCCCTCCCAGGCCTTCACCACACCATTATCTGTGTCCATGGGCCATGCATATATGCATATAAGTTCCCTGGTTAATCTCTCCCCACCTACCCCCACCTCCAAGATTTGTCAGTCTGTTCCATGCTTCCATGTCTCTGGATCTATTCTGTTCATCGGTTTATTTTGTTCATTAGATGCCACATATGAGTGTGATCATGTGATACTTGCCTTTCTCTGACTGGCTTATTTCACTTATCATGATACTCTCCAGGTCTTTCCATGCTGTCTGAAAGGATAAAAGATTCAAATCTAGTCTTGATTCTTCCTATGAAGCATGGCATCGTTTTGATCATGACTTAAAAGAAAATCCCATGGTACTTAATCTCTTCATAATAGTCCTCTCCTGGTTATGAACTGAAAACTGTCCTCTGGGAGGCCAGACCCTGTTTCTGACTCTAAACAACCTGAAAGGAACCTGGACCCCTTTGTCATGAACAAACCACCCACTTGACTCTACCACATCCCTCTGGTCTTTAATTCTTTGGATTCACTAAAGGGTGTTGACCCTTTCCTGATTCATTCTCTCAAACATTTGTTCTTCTAGGGGGCCGGCCAAGGGTGCAGGTTGACCCAGCCACTCTGGTCTTTGGCATAGCTCATCTCCAGACAAATTATGGTTTCCATTTTCTTCTGCAGTTTTCTGAATTTAGAATCTAAAGTATGTTGGTAGACCAGATATTCAGATCTTGGGATATTATGAAGTTGTTAAATTTGTGTTTGATCAAAAGTATGGGGGCCAATGTAGAAACAAGCCTGAGATATATGAAGTTAAAAAATAAAAGGAAGTTGCAGAAAAAGGAAGAGGCTTATATTCTATTTTTATCTAATTTGTGTTCAAAATACACACTTTAAATTATAAAAATAGTACATAGTTATGGAAAAATTTAAAACACATTCTTGGATGGGCATGGATGGGAAGGAAAATTTTACTTTTCACTTTGTATGATTTTGGTTTTCTTGACTTTGTACCATACACATGCATTTTTAAAAGAATTGGTAATAACAATAATAAATTGGCGGGGAACTATTCAGAGGCCATACTGCTGTTGGATATATACCAAATGAATTCTGGCTTCATTTTTTCATTTTTTCCTCAGTTGTTGCATCTACTCTCAAAGTAGCCCTTTATTGGTAATTGCCAACTTATGTGTTCTTGATCTGCTGTCCATGTAGATAAACCATAATGCCTCTTTTCCCTTCAAATTCTGGGCTGCAGCATTCATCTGCATGGGAGGTGATTCCAGACCACCTTTCCTTCCCTTTATGCCAGTGGTTCTCAACCTTCTGGCCCTTTAAATACAGTTCCTCATGTTGTGACCCAACCCTAAAATTATTTTCATTGCTACTTCATAACTGTAATTTTGCTACTGTTATGCATCGTAATGTAAATATCTGATATGCAGGATGGTCTTAGGCGAACCCTGTGAAAGGGTCGTTCGACCGCCAAAGGGGTCACGACCCACAGGTTGAGAACCACTGCATGCCATAAAGGTGAACCTTGCAAGTCGATCTCTATCAACATCCCACTCTTGATCCAGGAACCCATTTAGGGGGTGAAAAAGTAGGAACCTTTTCTTCTTTTCGCCTTTCCTAATGTGTCATAAAGATCACTCAGGGGCTGATGAGCCAGACCCTCTGAAACTACACATCTCATCTCTGTCTTCAGGGAGGGCTGCGGCATGAGGACTGATTCAGTAGCATGAGAAGAGGGACTGTAGATGGGAGCTAGAAATCAAGCAGGTTATCCAGAGGCACTGTGGACAACAGATAGTTGGGGCAGTCATGAACAAAGGAGGTGAGGGACCAGAAGGTCAGGATCATGGAACATTGCAGTGGAGAGTGTGCTGCAGCCCTGGGATGCAGAGGCAAAAAGTAAAATAGGGCTCTGGGCCCAGAGGATGTACCATTTTGGCTGCTTATTAAGGAAAAGATGGGGGTAAGGGCTCAGTTATCAGAAGTAAAACACAAACTCAAAAAAGCACTGAGGATAGAGCTGATTCATGCTGAGCTGCCTCATTGGCCAGAGTTGGTTCCCCTTTAATCCCTCGAACAGAGGAAGGATGGGTCCCTCTGCCTGAAGTGAGACTGAGTCTGTAGGTGAAGTGGGCCAAATAGTGGAAGAGCAGAAATTGAAAGGCAGGTTATTCAATACATTATATCAGCCAGACTCGGGGATGAGGGCCAGTTTAGGGCCATTTAGCACAAGTGGGATGAATGTCAACCTGCTGCTGATATCACTTAAAAAGTTTAGAAAAAGATAAAACCTGTTCATTTTACCTGTCTTCCACACATTCATCAGACATTGTGAACTAGAATCCAATGCATGTCCTGAAAGTCTCAAGCTGTGAGGCAAAACAAACAAACCAACTGATACAACCAACTGAACCGAAAAATAAAAACACCAGGATCACATTCTATAATCTTTTATGGGAAAAGTGATGACATGCGTGGAGCCCACCAGGAAGCCTATCCACAGCATTTAACCCTGGTAGCAATTTTCCCTTTAAGCCTAGATTAGAGGAACACACCCACTTTCCTTAAATCACATTTAATTTGTTTCTTGGAAATTCTAACCTGTTCCAAGAGAGCAACTTCCCCATTGCCAAAATCTCCTCTTGGCCCGATCCTTCTTGTCTCAGGTTGTGAGGTATTGTCCATTCCACATCTCACACAGTGTTACTCACTTCTTGCTCAGATGGCCTCGATAAATTGCAGTATTTTCCTATTCCAGGACTGAACGGTTACAGCAGGCTGATTGTTGGATAGGGTGAAAGAGTGGAGTGGGCAGAAGGTAGTTAGACCATTACATTCTTTTATTTAGTTGCCAATAAAAGGTGTTGAACTATAAGACTGTCCAACGGGGCCCTGTTAGAACAGTTACACTCTGGGACCACACCAAACGGAGCCCAAACTGTTGGTCATATTTAATTCAGTGATACAAATTGCAGGTGGAGAAACAAAAAAAGCAGCTTTGGACAAATTTACAAGCCATTTCTGCAGGTATTTTAAATTGAACACCCAGTGAATAAAAATGCCTCCAAATTTAGCCCACATTGGAATTTGAAATAAACTATGTTCATTTAGCAAGTGTGCCTAGTCCTAAAAAGCAATCTGCATTTCTGTTCAATACCTGGCTGAGTATATCAAGGGTTCTCTTTTCTAAGGTGTTGTAGGTCTAAATACTATTCTCACATTACCTCCCAGGACTTTCTCCTGGTATATTTCCAAGGCTACAGATCTTCAAGATAATCTCCTGGTATTTTTATACCAATCCTTTTTTAAATTAAATGTATTGGGGTGACATTGGTCAACATAAACATATGCATTTCAGGTATGGGTTGCTATGTTACAAGATCTGTATATTGCACCTTGTGCTCACTCCCCAAAGTCAAATCTATTCTCATGAGATACTATGGTTGATAAACATATGGTTGGTTGACCCCTATGCTGCTTAACGAGCTTATTCATCACTCCTTTTTGCTACTATCTAGTAAACCATTTTCTAACATTCATTTCATAAACATGTAATAACTGCTTTGCATGGCATGTGCAATCATGATGCGTGGAACGGTGAAGACCAAGACAAAAAAGGCAAGAGTGGTTTGTACAAGAGAATCACAATAAATATCCGTTGAGTCAGTAACTATAAATATAGGGAGATGAGTGTCGTGCTGCAACTCTGTGGTAAATGGAATTATCCCCATTTTATAAGTGAGGAAACAGAATAGTTAAGTGGTTTGCCCAAGGCCAGGGCAGAGTTCATGCTCCGTCCTGTCCACACTATCCATGAGGAATTCTGCCATGTGCTTCCCATGGTTGTTTATAATTCTCTCCTCATAAAGGGAAGATTCCGTCTCACCTGAAGGCCAGAACCACCTCTTATGCCCCTTTTATAGCCAGTACCGAATTCTGTGACAGGCTCAAAAGAAGATGCTTAGAAAATTACTGTGGAGGGAAGACAGTCTTTTCATTTCCAATCGTATGCTTTTGCCACTGATTCCTGCAGTGACATCACACCTCAGTCAAGGCATGCCTGCTTCCTGCGCTATGCACCTGCTCTTTCCTGTGCATCTCTCAGAACCAGTTATCACCAGTTTGTTGATTTCCTCCTACTTAGCACAGCAAGGAACTAGCAAGAATTTAGTATAAAATTAAATTTACTTTTTTATTTAATGACTAAAAAGATAACCCAAGACTAATACAGTTATGTGTGTAGATTTCAGATGTGTTGCCTGTGTGCTGTGTGACAACACCACTGTGGGTCACTGGATACCAAGACAAGGTGATTTTGACGCCTTGCTGTGTCTACACCTAGGAGAAATGTGGAGGTCAGAAGCCCTGATTCTGAATTCCATATGTATTCCATAGTTCTGTAGTAGGACTTGCATGCCACTTCGCATTTTATTGCCTTCCTTCGTTCAATGCTCTTGATAATCCAGATGCATCTCACTCTGTATCATAGGTACATTTCTGAAAATGTTTGTCTGAAAATGTGTGTGTAAACCAAATCTGAACTATGTTATGCTCTAAGGGGGAACACTTGATTTTAAACAATGATATAATTGATGTAAGATAAAAATTGCTGAATTTAATTTTTCTTATAAATTATCACTTATGATGGTAAACATGTTATTTAAATGGTAAAATATTTAATAGTAAATGAAATATATTAAAATGAAGTTTAAAAGAGAAAGTTCATTAATTTTTATCTTACATCTTTTGGATAAAAAGTAAAGTTCTAGAGGGGAAATAGGCTAATACCTTAAGGTAACGTATCTGTTTTTCCTGGGCTAAGAGTCTTAGCAACTTTTCTAAAAGCAATTTCTTCCTACCCAGATTATGAAGAGGGGATAAACAAGGCCCACCACACCTCCTTAGCTTAAAATTTAACATTCAGGTGACCAAAGTATGCAGAAAAATAACTTCTTTATTTTCTTTAATATCATCTTACTGATGGTAGAAACACCTCAAACTTGCCAATTAAAGGCCACTATCCCTATTTAAACAGTCTCTTTTCATTTAACTGTTTCGTTTTATAAATACCCAGACAATTCAAATCTAAAACTTATAGGAGCTGAACTAATGTTCACAAGGCTGGGGCCAATTGTAATTGTGCACAAAGGATAAAACAACATGGAGAACATTTTGGATCATGCCATGTGAAAGCGGCCCTTCCTGGCACTGAGGCTCTCCCACACGAACAATGGAAGTCACGTTCGTGTGACTCCCTTGGCTCTAGGCTCTGGATTCAGACTTCCTGGGTTCCATCCATCTGAGTAATAGGTCTGACTAATGGAGCAACCTTAAGCAAATAGTTTCCCTCCTCAGCTTCCTCAGTTGTAAAATGGACAATTGCTTCATAGGAATTAATGAGAAGGGTTAAATTAGATCACACCCATAAGGGGCTTTGGTGATGCTGCCTCTCAAACCAGCCCTGGTGAGGTTTTAGGGATTTTAAAGTTCACAAGAAGCTGTGGAAGAGACTTTTTAAAAATGCAATGAATTTGAAATCATATATGTACACACACTTATGTCTAAAAGCATGCACTCTCTCTCTCTACATATATATACATATATATTTTTTCTCCTTATTGTATATAAATAAAGGTAAATATGTACACAATCTAAGCTCAAATCACTACTGCAAAAGTTTCTGGGCACTTTAATTTTTGTACATATCTCTTCTTTGACACTGATAGCAGTTTGCATTCTCTGGCCTGCTGGCCACATTCTGAATAACACTGCCTTACACAATGCCCAGCACAAACAAACACACAGTAAGTGTTAGCTATGTTGATGTTTATTGAGTCCCAGTAGAAAGAGAGCAAAGAGAGCTTCCAGTAGTGTGCACATTAACTCAAGTTCAGTGTCATCAGTTAATAAATAATAAGCATTCACTACAGATAGAGCAAACATGAAAACTTCCAAACCACGACTACATGCATAACCTGAATCTATTTAACGTAAGAAAAGAAAATGTTTTAGGAATTATTTCATTTTATAAATGAAAAAACTAAGACTTAGAACTGGTAAAGGCCCAACTGACTATTAAAAGCACCTAGGAGAGCATTTAAAAACCAGTGTTGCCCAAGTGACACTAAGACTAGTTAAATCAGAATCTCTGGTACTGGGACATGGGCATGGAGATACTTAAAGAGCTGCCCGTTTAATTCTAATGTGCAGGGAGGGCTTGGTTAAGGTTTTCTCATAGAACCAATTACTGGATGAGGCAGGACTCGTGAGTCGCCACTTACTAACACTGCTTGCAGCCATTGGAGACCTCACTGCAGGGAAAGTATTTATTTATCTTTGAACAATTAAGATGAATACATCTTGTGAAAATCAAATTTAGGGTAGAGGGAGGTCTATATTAAACAGATGATTAATGAATCTAACTCATGATCCAAACGAATGCACCTAATTTGGTTTCTCTAAGTGCCTCCCTAGGTGTTTTGGGGACCCCAGGGGGACCCATTGATAAGTCCGATTAGACGGATGATAGGGTGTACTCTGAATAACCTTTTAGATTCAGCAGGGAATTCAAGGCACAATTTTTTAAAAATAAAATATCCTATTTCATTCCTATTTCCAGAATTGTAATCAGAACTCTGGCTTTTACGATGTATTATTTTTCTCATTTCGTTTCCCTTGGAAGAGAATGGAAACTTTGAGTCTTGGCCCCTCTTCCGTCACATTCTAATTTCCCCATTTAGTGGGCCAGAGCGCTTCATGTACTCTTTAATATCAATGGAATTAACGTGCATTCTGTGGAAAATGTACAATGGAGATTTATAGACTTGAGAAACATAATAAAAATTAAGCTAAATGTTGATGTTTTCTCAAAGGTAGAGGTGGTACATTTGATGTGCTTGCCAATGTTTAGCTTGGGGAAAAAACATTTAAACTTTCCAAGGCTTCCTTTATTTTGTTTGTATTCAAAATATTGGTTCCTAGACCTCCCCTGTAGTGTAGAACTCATTCTGAGCTAGTAGGGAAGGTCTTAGGGGAGATACAATAATGAGTAGGGTGGATTAGATCACATCACAAGCAAAATTGTTTATGTAACCTGCTAGTGCAGAAGATGATAGCCACAGGGAGAAAAATTCTCACAACAGTTCTGCTTTGCCTACCCCAGATTTTTCATTCAGTCGTACCTTAAATCTCACTGTCTATAGAAAGGTCTTCAGGAATTTTTCAAAATAGTTTGGATCTCTGTGTAATATTATTATGTTTTTATCCTCACCCAAGGATATGCTTATTGATTTTAGAGAGAGGGGAAAGAAGAGAGAGGGAGAGGAAGAGAGAGAGAGAGGGAGGGGGAGAAAGAGAGAGGAGAGAGAGAGAGGAGAGAGAGAGAGAGAGAGAGAGAGAGAGAAACATTGATGGGAAAGAGAAATATCAATTGGTTGCCTCCCGCATATGCCCCAATTGGGATCGAGTCCACAGGCATATGCCCTGACCTGACCAGAAATTGAAAACACAACCTTTTGGTGCATGGGACGACAATCCAATCAACTGAGCCACACTGGCCAGGGCATTATGAAATTTTTTAAAAATAGTTTTAAAGGCATTATTTACTAGTATTTTTTAATATATAACATTTTTATTGATTTCAGATAGGAAGCGAGAGGGAGAGAGAGAGAGAGAGAAACATCAATGATGAGAGAGAATCATTGATCAGCTGCCTCCTGCACGCCCCTGACTGGGGATCGAGCCCGCAACCCGGGCATGTGCTCCTGACTGGAATCAAGCCTGGGACCCTTCAGTCTGCAGGCCGACGACGCTCTATCCACTGAGTCAAATCAGCTTGGGCATTATGAATTTTTAAAGAAAAAGATTCTCCTGCATGGCACTTGTCACAACTATATTTGCTTAATGTATTTTCTGTGCTGGATTGCATCTTGTTCTCTTTACAGGACTCTAGTACCTAAAACAGTGCCTGGCATGATAGTACTCAAATTTCGTTGAATGAATGAATATGCCTCTTATCACCAATACCCTTTACACACACACACACACACACTGTTCTAGTGATTTAAGTATTTGTCAAAAGAGTAGTGGCGAATATACTCATATTGAAACCTTTGTGAAGTCTTTTAAGTTCTGCTTTATAAAACGCACAGGCTACTCAAACTTTTTGCAATTGTCACAAAATCAGATACCACTTTTCAAGATGGTTATAGATGGTTGGAATCAGACTTGGGCTCAAATCTTGAGTCTGCCACTTGCTAGCAATCGACCTAATTGCACAAAGCCTCAGTTTTCACATACATAAAATGGCAAGCAGTAATGAAAATAATGAATAAGATACCACAGACCATGGTTGTAAGGGTGGAATAAGAGAATATATAATTTAAAAGCTAGCAGAGTTTCTGGCACAGGGTAGGTCTCCTCAGTTAATGCTTATTGAATCTGAATTTCAAAAAACAAAAATGTAAAATAATCGACAACGGCAATTTTGGGTGGAAGGTTTCCAGGTAGAGCCGGCTTCTTCAAGGTGGAGAAGGCTCCGAGAGTCATTCACCGTGACTGCTCCCGGGGTTCTTGGGCCACAGTCCCTGTAGCAACGTCTTTTATTCTACCTGTGGTTTCTGGAGTTACATCAGAGGTTTGGGGTCATTGGAATTAATATTTCCTCCATAATAATATCAGGTAACCTGAAACTTCTATTTTTTTGTCCTGATTAATTTTTTAAAAAATAAGCCTCAAAATTATTCTGGGAACTACTGTATGAAATAATATATTGGTATACTGACTGTTTTTGAAATTAGTCCTCAAAAGCTTACCAAATATTACACTTAGGAATGGACAAACGTGGGTTTACTTGGATCACACAGCAGTATGTTGACAATCTTTAAGGCAAGAAGAAAAATAAAAATCTCTCTGATGTGAAACAGTGGCCATTTAAGCCACTCAAACAATGTGGCAGGACTTGGACCCCCCCCTCCCCCAAGTAGCCAAGTTTATCACAGTGGGTCCCCTTAGTTTTCCCTGGGATGGGATGTTTCTGAGTAAGGGTTGTAAAGCCAGTGTGCCTAACATTATTCGGGGCTTCCTGCAACCTCTTACATTAAGATTATAGCTAACATCCAACAGTAAATTGGAGGGAACTCAACTCTTGAAAATCTCTATCTTGCATATTCAAAACACAATCCTCAGGAACCAGAGAGATATTACTGGAAGCCATGAGCATGGTGGGTCCTCACCAACTGAACCCTCTCAAAGTTCAGCAAAACCCTGGGTCAGTCAATCAGAGGTTTGTCAGGAATAGGATATGAGAGGAGCTACAAAAGAAAGCCATAACTAAAAGAATACAGACACAGGGTAGGTAGGTACAATTGCTTGAAACAATCATCTTTCATGCTAGGTTGTCCTAGGAAATCATGAAATTTAACCTCAGCAAGATACATTTTTATTACACAAATATTGAACAGCCTGACTCTAATAGTGAATAATTTCTATTTCATTTTTTCTGCTATCCTCATAAAAAGAGATTTCTTTCTTACATAAAAATATCTGAATTGGTTGTGATTTGTTTAGATATTCAGAGACACAAGCAAATGAGTAGAAAACATAAGACACACCAGAGCTTTCTTCAGCTCTTGAAATTTCTCTAAATTTGAGTAAAAAAAAAAATAGGAGACGCATTTCATTTGCATTTTTCACCCCTAATTGAAGAACCAGTCTCTAATGGAAGAACATGAAGCTGAAAGGGCGCCAATGAAATAGCTGGGTTTCATAAGCCATGGGACTGCTTTCTCAGTACAAATAGGTTTGTGGTTTCAAACAGAAAGTCTCTGTGGCTGGGATCTGTGAACAGTAACTCAAATCAAACTTCATGTAGCTGTTCTGACAAGCAGGAAATGTGTAAACATTCTCCAAACCACCAAAGTCTGTCAGGTAAGGGGACTGCCATGCTTCTATTTGCCACAGAGTGTCCCCATCTTCATTCCTTGTTCACTGGTCAGTTTCTTCAATTCAGAATGCTGTCATCTTTCATTCTAGGACAAAGCTTCATTTGACATTTTATGCAAATCATAATAAATCACACACACACACAACACACTATTAGACAGTCCCATTCCTAATATGAGCTATTATTTTGCCTTTGAGCTCACTGAAAAGTCTTTTGGTGGTTTTTTTTTTAAGCAAAAGGAAGAAAAAAAGGAGGGGATTAGGAAAAAAGGATGAAAATTGGAAGGAAGGGAGGGAGGAAGGAAGGAAGGAAAAAAAGAAAGAAGATAACAATGGATCTTCAGTGAGATGCTAAAGAGAAGTATTAGGCCACCCTATAGAGTTCCCCTCTCAGTGCCTCCAGTGCTTATTGAATTAAAAACAGACTAACACTGTGACTAAGACAAACCAATACTGACTCTTCTTGCTCCCACCCATCTCTCCCTCAGCCATACAGAAGAGGGAAAGTGTTCATTTATTGCTCTATTATGACTGAAACCAGCACTATTTGGCAGTTACTCTCCAAAAAATTTAATGTCAAAACTTCCATTTCTTGAAACAACAGGTTTAGTCAAGGCCAAACGCTTTGAGAGTAACTTTTTTCCCCTCATGGTATTTCCATTGCTGGTACTAGCCAAAACCCAAACTACATGCCCAGATGAAAATAAACATAAATCAAACCTCAGAAATGGCTTCAGCTTAGTGTGAAGAGTAAATGAATGAGGACTCGGGTTAGCTTAAAGTTTATCTGAATTAGATCCTTAATTTGTTTCTAAGCTGGTTAGATCAGGATTTCTTTTTCTTCCTTGTTGGTTTAGATCCTCAATTTTGACATGAATAAAATTGTTAGTGTACTGGTAAAATAAAATGCACCGCCACCACTGACAAGAAATATTCAGAAATTCAGCCCACTCCATTAAGTATTAGGCAAATTCCAGTGATTGGTGACATATTACGGTTATTTCCTCAGTTATTCCTGGTAAGGGGTCCAACTAGGAACTGAGCTTTCTTTATAACAAAAGAACCTAGAGTCTGTAACTCCCCCATTCACTCATCCTTGGAGAAAATGGTAACACCTTTTGTGAATGGAACGTTAATGTTAGAAGTAACCTTAATATTACTACATTTTATTTTTTTGTGGACTTGGTGAATGTTTTTTCTAATATGGACAGGATGAAGCACATAAAAGCAGTTATTAAAGGACATATTTTTGCCTGAAAACAAGCCTTGTTTCTGCCCCCACAGGATGTTGGTGCTCTCCACAAACCTCGTGTTGATTACCTTCTGTGGGAAGTAGCGGTCAACTCTAATTAACTAATTTACTTTCAACAAGTGTTTAATTAGGGCCTTTGCCCATATGTTGTGCTCTTTTGAAAATTCTACATAATGTAGGAACTTTATTAAAATACAGAGAATTAATCTGGGTCTCTGACATGAGAGGCCGTGGAGCATGTAGAAAATAATCTGAAATAGTTGACAAGTATTAAACTTGATAAATATATATTTAACAACTTAGAAAGGGGAGTGAGCCAACCATCATGGGGACAACATACTGTGCCTTAGGAGACTAGCCCTGAAGAGAACATAAAAACTGAAGTGCAATATTCAAAAGAGGCAAAATTATGATCACTGATGGTAGATTGAGAATAACAATAAATTTTTGATTATTAATGTGTTAGGTACTTTCTGCACTCTCATTTGCTGCTCATAAGAATTCTACAATCTAAGTCATCCTCGTTTTGCAGGTGAGGCAACTGAGACGAAGAGGGGTTAAAGATCTGGCCAAGGTTACAGCTGGCAGGTTGCAGACTGGGAAGTTTTAGGCAATTGCAGAGGTACCTTAAAGAGGTGGTCCCCCAACTTTGATGCCCATAGGAATCCCTGAGTAGTCTGGTTATACTGCATATTCTAATTCAGTGGGTTATGGGTAGGGTCTGAGATTCGCATTTCTAACAAACTCCAGGTAATGCTCATGTTACTGATCCTCCAACCACACTTTGAGTAACACATATTTAAAGGGACAGTGAGGATTTCAACAAATTAAAATGTGGTGAAGAACATACCAGAAGCTATTGAGAGTCAGAGAAGGTCAGCAAATTAATCAATGACATAGAGCTGATAAAATTGTGGAGGCAGTTCTTAAGACTAGGTCCTAGGGCCAGGCACTGTGACTCTAAATCTCTTACCTTTTGTCCCTCAAGCACCAAGATTATCTATATAATAAAAGCCTAAGCAACCATTATGGCAGAATGCCAGAATGACCGGTCGCTATGATGCGCAATGACCACTAGGGGGCAGACACTCAATGCAGGAGCTGCCCCCTGGTGGTCAGTGTGCTCCCACAGGGGAAGCGTCGCTCAGCCAGAAGCTGGGCTCATGGCTGGCGAGCGCAGCGGCAGTAGCAGGAGCCTCTTCCACCTCTGCAGCAGCGCTAAGGAGCAGCAAGCCAAGCCGTAAGGAGCAGTGAGTGAGCGGGCAGAAATCCCTGGACTGCGAGAGGGATTTCTGACTGCCGGCTTAGGCTTGCTTCCGTGGGGAGTGGGCCTAAGCTGGCAGGCGGACATCCCCCGAGGAGTCCCGGACCGCAATAGGGTGCAGGCCGGGCTAAGGGATCCTTCACCCTCCCTCCCCCCAGTACACGAATTTCATGCACCAGGCCTCTAGTATAATTATAAAATCTGGATATAGAGGAAGTAATGATTGCAATTGGAGTTTAACAATTAACTGCCTCTTCTTTGGGTCATGGTCTTATTCCAGCTAAAGCTTATACCATGTCTTTTGCCATCCTTGAGCACAGGAAGTGAAGTATGACTTTAAAACTCTGCAGTTGTAAAAGCTCTGCCACGTTTGTGGGTAAGAATAGGAAACATCCCTGAGATGGGCTGTAAGCTCCTTCCCTAGTGGAGGCAGAGCAGGTGAGAGCGAAGTGCAGAGTCAGGCTCGCTGGTTTGAATCCCAGCATCACCCACAAGCTGTGTGACCTAGGTTGAATTACTTAACTTTGCTGTGCTTCTGTTTATCTGTAAAATGAGCATACTAAGAACATCTACCTCTGAAGATTTTTCTAAGTAAAAATGGGATATCATTGAAAAGTTCTTGAAACAGTTCCTAACATGTCACAAAGGCTATGTATTCTGTTAGCCAACCTACATTTGTTCTGATTTGTTGAACACAGAACTGGCTCTGACACAGCAGTGGAGAAGCAGCAATGGTAAAAATGAACCAAATTAAGGTAGAGAGAAAATCATTAAAGCTCAACTCTGCCCCTTCACTAGATTTCCCTGAGCCTCAGTTTCCTCACTGTAAAGATGGGGAGCTGAGTGATCTGGATAATTTCAAACACTTTCCCAGATAAAATAAAGTAAACATGTACGGTTCCATTATTGAGGCAGGAGGGGAAGGACATGGGAATAAGAATTACTTGCAGAGCTCTTAATAAGGCTGTTAGATCCCACTCCCCAGATTCCTAGGCCCCCCTGCCAATTTATTAAATATGAGAAGAGACATAAAAATTTTAACAAGTGCCCAATATGATTATGATGTATGCAGTTTCTTTGAGAAACACTGTCCTAGATAATAGAGAAAACAATCCAGTCTAGAAGTGCAGTTTTTTTGTAAATAATCTTTATATATGTGATCCAGATATGGATAAATAGAAGTTGATATCCAAGGTAATGACAGGTCCTATTTAACTGTGTGCACATTCTATGCCACACATGCAATAAATTAGATATTTTATATATGTGTATGTGTACAAAATACCTAGTTTTCACAAAATCCCTGCAGACCTTTTTGAGCTGAACTTCAAATTCTGTGAGCCTATTAATTTCCTTTTCATTTAAGCCATGTTGAGTTGGGGTTTTGGTTTCTTGAAGCCAAAAATACCCTAACTAGTTCACATATTCTATTCCAAGCCCTGCGGGTTTAAAATGAGTTTTCCCCAAAAGCTCAATGACTTGAGTTAGGGGGAAAGGTGTCAGACTAATAAAGTTGTGGTATGTTTCAAAACAGATTTATTTAAAATGCAATAGAAACACTGGGGATGGATAGAAAAGCTTTAGGAGAGAAGAGCCCAAACTAATTCCTAAAAAAATGAGCACACAAAGTGGGTGAGAAGGGCATTGCAGGCAAAGGCACAGATGTAGGAGAGAGCATGGAAGGAGGGACTCTGCAGGAAGCTGGTCATATCTGCCAGGCTTAGTATAGATTATCAGCAGGTCTGTTCAGGTGACAAGAAATGATTTCATCTCCTCCGAGCACTGTGTGGAAGAAGTACCAGCAATGATACTACCTGGCATCTGACAGACCTGTCTTCAAATCTCAACTTTGCCCTTTATTAGCTGTGTGATCCTAAGTTACTTAACCTCTCCAAGCCTCCATTTCCTAGTCTGGAAAGCAGGGTTAAGGATGTCTAATTTGTAACTAGTTTAAAATGGAAAGATACTGAGTATAAAGTGCTTGGCACATTGTTTTTATTACTTCAATTATGATGATTATGTGCTAAAAATACAAAGAGAAAAAGACATCGTCTCTGCTGTTGAGATGCTTAACATTCCAGTGACAAGAATAATGTACCAGCAAATAGTTTTCTGAGAATGGAAATGTACAGGATAGTAGGAAAAGCACACATTTTAAAATGTAACTTGATAAATTTTTAATTAATTTGAAAATAACAAACAGGTGATTACAGTTTCATTTATGATCATGGTTTCCACAAGTGTGTGGAAACGTGATTGTAAGGAGAGGTAGCAGAGAGGTTGAGAGACTATTACAGTGGGAGGGGATGAGAGAGGGCAAGGAAGCCAGGTAGGCTTGTGAGATAGTTAGAAGTAGAATTAACTGGATTTGGCTCTCATACCTCAGCTATAAGTCTAGGGTGATGTTCACATTTCTAGTTTAGAAATATTTAATACTGATGTCATTCTCCAGAATCTGGACTGTGAGACGTCGAGCTAGACTCAGCAGAGTTTTCCCACCCTCATTTTCCTCACTTGGTCTACTCTACCCAATGTGTGGCCAACAATTAATTACCCCTTCCCTGCAATCTGTGTTATGAATACTGGCATACCTTGTTTTGTTGCGTTTTGCTTTAGTGTGCTTCACAGGTGTTGCCTTTTTTACAAATTGAAGGCCCCACAAAAAGATTCCTACTCGCTTTATTGTGATAGTTGCTTTAGTAGGGTGGTCTGGAACCAAAACTGCGTTACCTCCAAGGTATTGTGAATGCAACTCTGCATGCTGTATTGCATCTGTAACATACATCTAAACTTTTCTCTATTCAGGGGTCCTCAAAATTCAGTCCTTAAGCCAGCAAATCAGTATTACATGAGGACTTGTTAGAAATGCAAATCCTTGGGCTCTATTCCAGACCGCCGGAATCAGAAACTGAGGCTGAGCTCAACTGGTTGTGATTGAACCCCCCACCAGGTGATTCCAATGCACGCTGGATTTTGTAGAATCATGAGTCCACAGTAACCTTAAATGCACCAGGTGATTTAGAACATTCTGGCTTGCAAAAGAGGAAACAGCTCCGGCAACCTTCTGCCAGTCCCAGGAAGATGAACTGTGGCTTCCAGTGGAAGGCAGTGCGGCCTGAGGATGGAGCAGCCTAGGCCCTCACCACAAATACAGGTAAGATCCAACTGGGCAAATTACAGTGACTTTGGGCAGCTTTGTAGCTGATTTGGTACAACCTGGGTCTTCTTTCCAAGGCAAATTGCAATGCTGAGTAGCCATGATATATGCAGCAAAACTACCTAAGGAGTAGGCCAGTATCAAAGCTACCGATCCCACTGGGAGAAAAACTGGGGCCCCGTGGAATCTGTAAGAGGTAATCGGAAGGAACAGTGTCCCTCAGACATGCTCCTCCTGCACACTGAGTCACTCCACTGTTCTTACAGACAAGGCTACTCAAACTCCAAGAGACAAACATAATAGCCCATCCTGCCAGGTCAGTAGGTAGAATTTCAGGGGTCAACAAGCCATGGTCTTAAGGGCTCCAATTACAACTGGGCCACCAGACAGATGCTCAATTGTCTATGGCAGCGGTTCTCAACCTGTGGGTCGCGACCCCTTTGGCGGTCGAACGACCCTTTCACAGGGGTCGCCTAAGACCATCCTGCATATCAGATATTTACATTACGATTCATAACAGTAGCAACATTACAGTTATGAAGTAGCAACGAAAATAATTTTATGGTTGGGTCACAACATGAACTGTATTTAAAGGGCCAGAAGGTTGAGAACCACTGGTCTACAGGCCTCTGTGGCACAACTCCATGCTTCTTGGGGAGAAGGGGGAGGGTTCCTTGGGTCTTTCTGAGGGAAAGGGAATTAATCCTATCATGACCCCTAGGTCTCAGCCCCCAAATGCCCATTAACTGTCAGACTAGCTGGTGTCCCTGGGTGGGCTGCAAAGTTTGAGAATTGCTATGAAATCACTTCCTGATAGTTTTCAGAATGAAATCCTATGTATAGAAATATTTTCTTTCTCATTAAATCACTTATTTCCTCATCCAGAGAGCTCTTTTGTTGAATTATTGTTGAAAATTCAATTTAAACTGGCCCACCCCTGAAAATACAAAAACTACAGTTCCAAGATCTTCTTTGTCTAATGACAAGAGACTGGGTTGGACCATCTAGCTAAATATCTGCAGCTGCTGACCATCAGCGCTGCTTAGTTTCTTACAGTTCATCTACTCCCTGACCCGCTAAGCTAATTACACTCCCAGCCCTACTCACAGTTAGACTTCCATGGGCAGAATCTAGACATGCAGGACTCCCCAAAGGTCAAATGGGAGACTTTTCATTTGTTTGCTTTTTTCCACTCTTAAAAGGAATTAAGTACAGACTGAAAGGGACCCACAACCTCAGCTAATTCTGACTCAGTCTTTTGGGACATCCACATTTTCCTCTACTCTGTTGTCTTCCCTTCAGCATTGTTGTCATCAAGACCTCTGGATGCTCAGAATACACTAAGCTTTAAGTGATCTTGGGCAAGGTTTTAATCTATGCAATCCTCACTTTCCTCATCTGTAAAATGGGGGTAGTTGTGAAGATTACGTAAGAGAATGCATGTAAGATTAGTGTTGTACCTAGTGTGTGGTGCTGAATAAATGGTAGCATTGAGGGATGATGATGATGATAACAATGATGACGACTGTAGTGGACAATTTTAGTGCTCTTCTCAGATCTCCTTTGCTTCCCCAGAGGCCTTTAACCAATGACTATTGAGTGTAGGAATAAGAAAGCCCCAAGTAGGAGGATGTGGGACCATAAGAATGCCCCAGAAACTAAAGAAACAAAGATGAGAAAAAAGGACCTTCCTTGCTTTAAGAGAGTGGCTTTGGCATATTTCTGTGTTGATACTTCTTGACTTGTGGTCATTAGCAGTGTCTGTGCTTTCATCAAAGGCATTGCTAGCAGTTTGAGTGCCAGCTTGACCTTATGGAGGAAGCCATAAGCTTGTGAGTGGACCAGTGGCTTCAGCCATAAGCTTAGTGGGGATAGTAAAGGGGTAAGTCATTGACAGCTCCAAGTAGCAGTGTGAAGAGTTGGTAGAACTCTGTAGCTTCTCCCAGAGTAACTGGGTAGGTTTGAGGTAAGCTAAAAATCCAGTAAGTGAGAAAACAGAACCAGGAAAATGTAACATAATACTGAATCAATATGAATTTTCTCCATGACTTTCAAAGAATGGGAGCTATAGAGCTTTCTATCTCCCCATATTTCCTTCACCTCACCAGACCATGGATGATTTTCTAAATCAAGTCATTCGAGTTCAGGCCTGCACAACTTGTTGAAAATCTAAATGCAATTATTTTTTATGAGCCCCCTTCCCTTTCTGTGGCAGTCTTAGTGTCCTAGCACTTCTGGTGAAAGAAGTCTCCCAGCCTATGGATTCTATTCTGCTGTTTGTAATTGACCAGCCCCTGTGGCTCATGTAAGCAAACCTGGCCTCCAGGCCCTCCAGCCAGGCTCCCAATGTCAGCACTCAATGCCACAGTTCTTAATACCATTCTTAAGTCGCTCAATAAAGTAAGAAAAAGAAACAAAAGGTATAAATATTAGAAAGAAATCACTAAAATGATCAAGTCCAATCGCAACTGCAGGTTCAGGTATTTCTGCTGGCACAAAACAACCCCACCCCCTCACCCCTCAGTATCTGGTATGGAGCAAAACAAAAGCTCTCTCTTTAGCTCAATAAATAGAAAACACCAAAAACAAATTGCTTTCACCTGTCAGGGATAGCACTAACCTTTCCTGTTTTGCCTAGAATTGGGTCACCTCTCCAACTCTGATCCATAATTGAGTCCTCCAGAAACTTGTCTTAGCATCCTACAGAATGCTCATTGATCCTCAACATTTATGACACCATTTTGATAGAATCTGGATAACAGGAAGTAGCAGATAGTATAGATGTTGTAGGACAGAAGGTGGAAAGCAAATCCCACCAAAAATACAGGGATTTGCTACCATGGTTGTGCTTCTGGAGACCCAGTGGTCTGGAGTATACAGAGAATGACAAGTTGCAGTATCTAGCACTCTGTGTGTCAAACACTAGTGATATCATTTGTTAGGGCTCTTTGGGCTTTTGAGACAACATATAACTTTTTAAAAATATGACCAGTGTATTAAATGACCCAGAAGGCTTGCTAGTTTTGAGTAGAGTAGAACTGGGAAGGCTCTCCAGCTTGCCAGGTGTACACCAGGGGAACACAGGGATTAGAGCATTTATGGAAGATCAGAATATTGCATGAAGTCTCTGGTGAGCCCCTATAATAAAGTTACAGTACAAACAGCTCTTGGCTCACAATTGGGTCCTAGTAGAGAGGGACTGTGGGAAGCAAGGTGTCCATGCATCAAGAGTTGGGTGTTATCTGTTCCACCAGCAGATAAAGTGGGCATGTCCACACCACTCCATCTTCAAGTGGAAGTGTAACTGGGCAGACTTTGAAATCATAAACTGCTTGAACAAGTAGCTTGCATTTCCACTGAAACTACTACTGTGGCACTGCTATCTCCATATATGGCCTTGTGGGGAATTCTTTATGACAGATGATCAAAAAGCGAGGGGGGGGCGGGGGAAGCTTGGTTTAAAGATTGCTCTGTTTATATGCTGGCCTCATCTTGAAAGGAACAGAAATATCCTTGGATGAAACATGGAATGAATGTACTCCTAATAGGCAGAATTCCAAACAAAGTGTGGAATCTCAGGGAAGACAGGGGAAGGTGGATAGGTGGGAGGCAATAAACTAAGGACCTTGTATGCATATATGTATAGCCCATGGACACAGACAATGGGGCAGTGAGGTCCTGGGGCAGAGGGTGGGGGCGGGCTGGAGGGGATCAGTGGGGGGTGGAGAGGGAGGGGACATATGTGATACTTTAAACCAGCGGTTCTCAACCTGTGGGTCGCGACCCCTTTGGAGGTCGAACGACCCTTTCACAGGGGTCGCCTAAGACCATCGGAAAACACATATATAGTTACATATTGTTTACAGTAGCAAAATTACAGTTATGAAGTAGCAACGAAAATAATTTTAGGGTTGGGTCACTACAACATGAGGAACTGTATTAAAGGGTCGCAGCATTAGGAAGGTTGAGAACCAGTGCTTTAAACAATAAACAATTATTTTTAAAAAACTTAAATAAAATAAAAGGAAAGTGTCCCAGAAAAAAAAAGAAAAAAAATTCCTAATATGCCTCTCTTTGTATAGGACTATAAAAGTGATCATGCAAGCTATAACTTCAGAAAGCAATCTGTTTACATTAAATTTACTGGGGTAACATTGCTTAATAACATAAGTTTCAAGTGTACCATTCTATAATATATCACCTGCATATTCCATTGTGTACTCATCCAAAATCCAGTCTCCCTCCATCCCCATAAACTTGAATCCTTTTACCCTCTTCATCCTGTGCCCTACTGTCCTTCACCTTTGGTAACTACCATACCACTTTCTGTCTATTAGTTTATTTGTTTTGTTTGTTGCCTTTTGTTTTATATCTCATATATGAATGAAATCATATGGTTCTTGTTCTTTTTCATTTAACTTATTTCACTTAGCATGATACTATTAAGATTCATTCATATTGTCACAAATGCCAATATTTCATCTTTTTATGGCTGAGTAATATTCCATTGCATATACTAGTATGTACCACATCTTCTTTATCCATTCATCAGTCAAAGGAAACTTAGGTTGTTTCCATGTCTTGGATATTATAAATAATGCTGCAGTGGACATAGGGATACACATATCTTTACAAATAAGTGCTTTTAAATTTTTGGGGTAGATACCCAGAAGAGGGATTGGTGGGTCATATAGTAGCTCAGTTTTTAATTTTTTGAGCAGAAAGCAATCTTAATAAACAATGTGAAAAACTATAGTTGCTTTGCAACATTTAAAAATTGTCAAACAATAAAAATCCTCTTACTGTCAAACATAAATGTATAGGGAAATAAAAACAGTAAAACTAATATTTACTTAATACACTAAAATTTAAAACAGAAACATTGAGAATTAAAGTATTTTATTTGTTAAAAAAAAAAAGGACCAAGAGTAATTTGAACAGTGATAGCCTCCTGGTTGTGTAACTTAGCAAGTGGAAAGAGCATCTTTTTTTATAATTTGATGAATTGCCTTGTTCCTTTTTATTCTTCTAACATTTTGTCCTTTGCACTTACACTTTCATGAAATCTCTGAGACTTCCTTTAATGAGATGTGGTTTTTTGTGTGTGAAGGTCAGCATCACTTACTCTGGAATTTCTTCATCTTGTCACAACCCCTTTCCTCATTTATGTCAATAAGTTTGCCTAAAGTAAGTTCCTCCCGCTACATACCTAGAATCTCTCCAATATTCCAAAGGTCAGCTATTTCTTCTATCACTGATTTCACTTTTGGAGTAATCCATTTTTGTTTCTTTGCTATATCTCCATCTTTGTGGGCCAATTCCCTTTTATAGTTATCCACTTTTGTAAAAGTCACATGAGTTTATCACTGGAAGACAAGGAGGCAACAAATGACACATTTTGCTATGTGTGAACTGAATAACAGATGAATAGTGACCAGTCACTGATAGACTTGGAAAAAGTGACCCATTCCGGTCACTGATCATTATGTGCGTCTGTTGTTTACATAGTGACTTGTGGACCGAAGGGCTGGCGGTGAAGTTTGTACTTTATGAGATCTCTCATAGATCTTGTGCCATAGTAACTAAATCTGAACTGTGTTGTTGAGGGACTCTGTTGTATTTAAAGTGTAATAACTGAAATTCTTGCATATCAGAACCTTGCAAAATGAGGACTGCTGATATGCTTTTTTGTTTACTTTGCCGTGAAGGACAGACAGTAAGGTATGAATCTATGCTGATTTTTAGACATGATTGGGCCATTTGGTCAGAGACACAGAAGGAAGAATTTTTGCAGATTAATGACAAGGAGATTTGGGGAAGAGTTATGTGGATGGTCCCCTCAAAATGGGCCCAGAGTATGAAAATAATTTATGTGAATGTTCACTAACGGTCCCCTTTACCGATTGGGACTCTCAATAATAACACGAACAAAATGATATACCCTGTGTATCTCAAGTCAACCTCATTCCTAGCCCCCCAAATGTTTGATGAATCAACTCAAGAACAATGTGCCATGATGGTAGGGATGTATTTTATGCAAGATCAACCACATAGTCTGCTCTAGCCAAGACTGTTCAGCTTACCCCCACTTCTAAAAACACCAGTACTGATTCCCAGGAGATCCAGCTACCTCTCTGGTGAAATGCTAATTATGTTGCATCCCTACCATCATTGTCTTAGTCTGTTCGAGGCTGCTATCCCAAAATACCACTGGGTGGTTTATAAACTCCAGAAATGTAGTTTTCATAGTCCTGGAGGCTGGAAGTCTAAGACCAGGGTGCCGGCAGGGTTGGATGAGGCTCCTCTTCTCAGTCATAGGTTTCTTGCTATGTCTTCTCATGGTGAAAGGGTCTAGGGCAGTGGTCGGCAAACTGCGGCCCCTTGAGTGTGGCTCTTCCACAAAATACCACGTGCGGGCGCGCACGTGCAGTGCGATTGAAACTTCGTGGCCACACTCAAGGGGCCAAAGAGCCGCATGTGGCTCACAAGCCGAAGTTTGCCGACCACTGGTCTAGGGAGCTCTGTGCAATCCATTTTATAGGAGACCTAACCATCTCCCAGAGGTTCTACCTCCTGATACTATCACCTTGGAGATCAGGATTTCAACACATGGACTTTAAGGGGACACAAGCTTTCAGACCACAGAAATCATTCAAAAGACAGTGATTTGTTTTTACAAAATAGATATTTGTGGATTTGGATTTGCCTCCTCTACCCACCATGCTTCTGCTAAAAATAACATCCATAATGCCTTCTTTGTAAAGTTTTTTACATGGCATAGCTTGACCAAGAAACATATTTTTCAGTCAAAAAAGTGAGCCAGTGGGTTGATCCTTATAGAGCTCGCTACTCTTTTTTTGTTGTTGTTAATCCTCACTTGAGGTTATTTTTTCCCATTGATTTTTAGAGAGTAGAAGGGAGGAAGGGGAGAGGAGAGAGAGGAAAAAAAAAGAAAGAGAAGAGAGAGAAACACCACACCGATGTGAGAGAGAGAAAGAGAGACATCTGGTTGCTTCACACATGACCCCAAATGGCCTGGCGTGAACCTGCGACCCTGGTATGTCCCCTTGATCAAGAATCAAACCTTGACCCTTCAGTGCATGGGCTGACACTCTAACCACTGAGCTGCCAGCCATGTGGTTAGAGCTCAGTACTCTTACCATGTACCTTATTACCCATATTAAATAATGTTTATCAAAGATTCAATTACAGTATCAGTTGACAGTCATCACCTTGCAAGGCTGGGATGCAACATATACTCTGAACCAGTGAGATGCTGTTTCTTCCAAAGTTAGAACACACAGGCAAGGAAGCCCAGGTGTGGCTGTAGGTATGACTTTGCCCATTATTATACCTTATTACTCAACCCAAAAAACTTTTCTCCCTATTCCCAAAACTCTGTGCTTTGCTGGTTGAAGAATTTAATGCCCAAGAGAGAAATGCTTCCACAATGAGGGATAGCAACTGTTGCATTGAATTAGAAGCTGAGACTGACTTTTTGCCATTTTGGGCTTCTGGACAAATAGAGAGGTAAAGGTTTCCCTGTGCTTCCTGGGTAATTGATTCAGATCAGGGGTCTGCAAACTTTTTCCATAATGGTAAAGATAATATTTTTGGCTTGTGGGCCATATGTTTTCTGTCACAATTATTCAACTCAGCTGTATGTGTGAAAGCAGCCACAGTCAGTACTTGAATGAATGGTCATAGCCACATCCTTACCAGATAGGATCAAGGCACAGAACCACAAAATGAAGGGTTCTTCCTCCTCCTGATCACTCCCATTTGATACATAAAAGCAAAGAGCAGATATTCTTTCAAGTTTTCCATGTTCCTGCCTGCACCAATAAAAAAGGAATTCCTACCCTCTGAGAAGTATTGGGAAAAATTTTTCTGCCATTTCTTTACCTCTCAGGATTTGAGGAATAACATGTAACTGTCAGCCTTTTCTGGGCTCTTTCCCTTTTAGGGGAGTTGCATATATATATTCCTCCACCTGTAGTCTTTATTTCTCTGGTCTCATTTCTGTATTAAGTTTAGGAAGGTCGGACCTTGCAAGGGCAGGTAGTTGTGAAGGTGGGGAAGTCTGCAGTTTTGCAGCTGCTTCTACCTGTAGCTGGTGAGTAAGCTTAACTTCTTCTCTAATATCATCAGTCCTTGTGTGAGTATCACTGTGTTGTTCATGGATTTCCTTCTAAACATCTATGCATTCTGAGATAACCAAGAACAAATATAAGACTTCTTCTTAAATGACAGCTTTCTACAATGCAAACCTGAAGAGTCTTGCTATTCTGAAACACAAGTGTTTCTATAATCTCTAAATCTCAAGGTCATGAGCATCCCTTAGAATGAGGATGGGATAATATAAATAAAAACGGAAGGCCAGGGATTCTGGAAGGCCAAGACCCAATAACAATTTTTAATATTGTTCTAGCTATTGAGGTAGGCACTTTATTTATTTATTTGCTCATTTTTAGCTAGACACTTTAGATATATTACCTCATTTAATACTTTCACAGCCATGTAAAACTTATAACCTAAATATTACTACTTTAGAAGAAAAAAATGGGTAACCATAGATGTTAAGTAATTTAGTATTGCTTATACAAACTAGTAAGCGGCAAGACCAGAATTTAAACAGTTGTCTTTGTCTTCTAAATCCATACTCTTAATCACTGTGCTATATTAGTGATTAGTGGATGGAAAACTAAAACAGTAAGCCATGATCTTTTATCAGTTGCCTCTCCCAGGACAGGAGATAATTCTGAGTAGCAAAAACTACCCCAAAAAGAGAGGTAGTTTATCTGTGGCCATTTTTAAGTTAGGATTGAATATTCCATTAATCAACCATCTTCCAATTTTAGAAACCTGAACCTGGGCATATCCTAATTCATGATTCCTCACCAGAGATGCCGTTCCTGGCCTTACCCAGTACTGTGATCTATTCAGGGCTAACAACCCACTGATGAACTGACAAGTAGGATTCTGACAAAGTCCAAGGAAGGAGAGCTTTCATGGTCTGACATGTCAGGGTTACATTTTACACTATCTCTACTTTGTCTGCTTAATTGAGCAATATTCTCAGTGTCCCCTTCCTTTACAGTTCCCATAATAATAAATTGATTTTTTTTTCTGGAAAAAATATATAGAATTGTCACAGTCCTCTGAAAATTCATGATATATACATTTTAATTGATATTCCAAATCCCTTCATACATCTTTTACTGGTTCTTAAGTACCCTCCTCCATAGCCACTATACAAAACTTTTAGTCTCCTCAAATATTTCAACTCAGAACAATAACTCCACTTACTTTTATTGAGAAGATGCTATGTGACATAGTTCCTCATTTATCTTCTTCAAAATGGCTCTGTCTTGATATCATATCATA